>NW_009624877.1:13884-26968 GCF_000690535.1 Cariama cristata | reverse complement strand
CCGGTGAGGGGAGGGCGCGGGGCCTGGCGGTGCTGCGGCCTTACACTGGGTTACCGAGGGAATTGAACCGCGCTGCCTTCGCTTTCTTTCAGCCCTCCGAAGTGGCAGCATTTAAATCAATTCTGACGCTTGTTGCTGAGAGTATTAAAGTGCATTTGGCAACCCCTGTGCAACGCGTCATACTATGAGGCAGACACTGAAGATTGCCTTGTGTCAGCTCGAAAATCGCCTTCACTCAGGCCCCGGTAAGTGGCAGTCATTGTGGCAATCATCATAACTATATCAGTAGTATCTCCTAAAGCTTTGATTCTACACACAGGCATGTCTTTGCCTTATTTACATGTTTATTCACATTAAAGGTCCCAATATTGAACATGACACATTTTTTAGAATTAAGGATACATATTAACATAGGTAAAATCGGAATGCATGTAGAGACACAACCTATGGTGGGATCATGGAAAAATTGCTAAAGTTGTTCACAGCAGGTAAGACTGCTGCACCGGAGCAAAGGTAGCACGTCTGGACAAATCAAGCACCCACAGCAGGCAGCCATCTGCATGGTTGAGAGCTAAACACGCATTAGGACCACCTCGCAGTGAATTTCATGCTAGTGTTGATGAGTGTGCTCATGCCATGATTTCAGAACTGGTTGATACTACATTTCCAAGGAATGTTTGAGTGCTGAATATAAATTTCTTTGAGAATTATAAAATCACTTTATTTACCTTTTAATAAAGACTAGCCAAATAAAAGTCTTTAGACATAATGACTTACTAGGCCAAATTCTGTAGTTTTCAGATTTCAGGAAATTTCTTCAATGCAAGGTAAAAAGGAGGGGAATAAAGTGACAAAATACAGAGGAGTAGAAATTTTCCCATACTGAAAGGAGGAACTGCCAGGTTACAGTGCATTTTTTCAACAGATCTCTTATAAAATCTAAAGAAAATCTAATATATTTTTCCTTATGATTTAATGTCATTCTATGTAGTACAATGTAATTAGTCATTGCCATTAACAATGACTTCATATAGATTTGGGATTGGCATAGAAAATAGAGTTTACTTTTATCACAGTTGCTGATAGTTTGCTGGCACCTTTTGAGACCACCGAAGAATAGACTGACTTCACCCGCTTGTGCATTAGGAACGATTGCTGCCTGCAGAATAATGCCGCAGTGGGAAATGTACACCCTCCTCAGCAGGTACTCTTCAATACTTTTCTTTAGAATAGTTTGAGTATGTCAGTCTCCCTTTTCTTCATCAGCACTAAAAAAACCCATGCCAAGAAAACTTTCTTTCATTTGATGGGACATTTCTTTTAAGTAAGCAAAAGAGCACAAAAACCAGACAAATAAAACAGTAATATACTTCATGTGGAACTCTCCTCCAGAAGCTCATGAGGAGGAGAGGTTCTATCTTTTGTTTAGAAAATATTTGTTCAGTGCCTACTTGCGTAGTTAACATCCTCTCACCCTGCTTCCTATTTCAACAGTTATCTGAGCACTGTCAAGAAACCGAGGCTGCTTCTGCACAGCCTCTGTTAGAGTTGAACTCACTTTGCAATCCCCACAACATTGCATGTTCTCAGGTGGAAGAAAGAGGTCTAGAGAAAGCTAGCTAATGCTTTGAGCAGTTTGCTTCCTTTATTAATGAATTTGTCTGGTGAATGAATATGCGATACTGAGAAAGTGTGGACCACATACATGTTCATTTCCAAATGTTTGTAGACTTGGGCTTTTAGAAAGATGTAAGTTAAGTTTACAGTTGAATGAACTTGGCAGCTGCAACATTTTAAATTAATGTTGATGATGTGTATATGCACAATTATTCATTCATAAAGTTCTGAAACAAATCCGTTAAATTTGTGATAAAAGTTTTATTGAAAATGGCTCCAAAAGGGGAATAACGTGTGTGGAAGTTGTTTCTACTGTGTTTAGATAAATTACTGAGGAGAGATTAGAGTACACAATAACACCCATTTCAGGAAAAAAAAAAAAATCAGTATTATGTTTTCCTAACCAAATTTTCTTTGAAAAGAGCTGAAAGCTGATAATAAGTAATTTATTTCAACTACTTGAGTATTTACTTGAGGAATTCTGTTCAGCAGTAACTCCTGAAGTCTTTAAAGGTTGTTCACACACTCTTCAAACTTTAAACAAATTACAACCATCGTCATCAACCACTGAAGGGATGTAACATGGCATCTGATATTTTGTCAGTGACTGAAAAGCATGTACACAAATGACACACATGTCAATGCATATAGATTCTGCACAACTCTCTGAAAAACAGTTAACACACAGATATGGTCTGTATGTGAAATGGTAAAGACTAGTAATGTGGTATTTTACTGTCTTTTTTTTTGCTTCTCACATTTGGAAGGTCTGTGTTGTACATTTGTGTCCTGCAACCTTAGTCTTAGCATGTCCTGTATGTCTGTCACGAGAGGTAATGATTCAGCACCAAACTTTTAGAAGGTTTATCAGAAAGGTGCAGTAAAACAGATTGACTGTGAAATACCTTGTGAGAAGATAGGCTGCTGACAGCAGTAACCCTAATTCTTTATGTATACGAGACAATATATGGATAAGCTGTTTATATAAATACTTTTTTTTTTAAAAAAAGTATTTTCAGTTTTTCACAATGTTCTTAATTACTCGAACTGGCAATTAAAAAAATCTATTAATGTGCTAATAGGTAATAAAGTATTAATGTATTAGTAATTAATTTACAAACTCACTAATGATAAAGCATACAATAAAATATACATGCATGCAAAGAGTCAGAAACCTAGGCAATGTAAAGCAGCATAACTCAAGTGGAGGCAGTAGAGTTGTGTTGAGGTAAATAACCTCAAGACACTAACAATCATTTTGTTGAAGGTGGCTATGGCATAAGATGGGAAATTGAAAAACCACTCTGTTGCCTTGTTGCTGTAATGAGACAGCTGTTGTCACTAATTTCTCAATAATGCATTAATTTGGAACTGCTAAACAGATGTAGTGATCACTGTGCTGATAACTAACTGAAGGTATTTTATTTAACAACAACTAGGCCTGTGTTGGCTGCAGTCTGTATTGAACAAATACTAAGCGTCATGTTTTGACTACTGCTGTGATGTTTCTTAGGCACATTAGGTGTAGCTACTGTGTGGTCACTAGAAGCTGTCAATTAAAACACAAATATCAGGTTTTCATCTTTTCAGTGTCTTTTTTATTATTTTCTTTATGTTAACAAATTCTGTACTAGCAATCCAGGGAAGTCAGTAGTTCAGAGTTTTTGTCAAGGGTTCACAAGCACCAACATTTATTTCTAAGTAAGTGTTCTAGCAATGTAAAATAAACATGTATGCCTTTTATTGTGACACAAAATACTTACTTTCATCCCAGTCACTAATGACTGTATGATTGTTAATCAGAAAGAATGTAATACTAAGATAAAATTAGTCTAATAATACAAAAAGAAAAGAGACACCACCTATCTGAGAATTCTCCTAACCACAGGACAAAAATTCACCATTTTCTACAATTATGTGGCAGCTACAAGATCTGAAACATTTATTTTTGGTATACAAACATTTGTGCAGGAAATCAGTTTTCTGGTGACAGAATATAATTTGTGACTAGATCCTCTTTGTTGCCTGTGATTACAAATTTTTTTGACTCAAGGTTAATATGCGCCACTTTAGCTGAGAATGTAACAGTTGTGTAAATGTGACCTTTTCATATTTAGTAGATAACTTTGGATTACAAATATATACTATGAAATGTTTTTCAGGTGAAGTAAATGCATTTTAAAAAATACATCTAGGAAAAAAACAAACCAAACAAAAAAACCCCCAGAATTCCTCTTAATTAAGAGGTATTTTATTCCAAAATTCTAAATATCAGAATCAACTCAATACTTATATTTTTCAGTTCATCCATCATAATATTTTGAAATTGTATACATATATAGAAAAATGCAACCTAATAAAATCAATTGAATTTGAATTAGGATGAAAAGAATGAGTTGAAAAGAAAACCATAGCTTAATAGCTATATATTTGATATCAGTACAAAATTACTGTTCCACAATACCTACTTTTTTTGCAAGATTTATAATTTAATAAAAATAAGGTGACTTCAAATGTATATTGCTCTCCTTTAATGTACCGAAGACTTTTGAAACAAGTTCATAGTTACTGAAAATATTTCCATTTATGTTACGAGTATTTACGACATGACTAAGAAATCCAAAATGCAGCACTCTCGTTAGTATGTTAATTTTCTGCTTGTGCAAACAATGCTTTACTGATTTAATGCACAAAGAAAACCAAAGAAGGCATAAAAATCCTATTACGAAGAAATGAAGTGTTACATTTTCAACATATTTGTATCACAGCAAATACACGTTTCTTTCATGCACTAGAAAGGGCCACCTAAACATGTAGAAGTTTCTTGAAGATTCAAATGCTACATTAAATCTTCATTTACTTTGCAAAAGCCAAGGGTCAAGTTACTCAACCTTAATGCAGCATGTTTGGAGAAGGTCATTGCATGAAAGGTTCGGTTTCCTGTGTTATATTAAAATTCTACGTACTGGGAAAAAAAAAAAAGACTGGACTACTCAATATCATCATCACATGAAGCAGTAGTAGTACTATAGACTCAATTATTGCGGAGTCTCTAGTCAAATTTTCCACAGTGGACTTAAAGTATATTGTACCAATTCTCAATAGCTCAAGAGTTAGTAATGGATACACTTTAGAAACATACATTATGTTTCACCCAATGTGGGTGATCGAAAACTTTCTGTACCATTCATTTATCACCTCAATTTAACACACTGATTTTGTTAATATCCTTAAAAATATTGACCACTGCAAGTCAACAAATGCTACATCCCTTCTTAGGCAAACAAAAATGAACTAACTTGGCAGTGAACGAGATCTGATCATGTTATATTGCACTTGGTAACTAAAAGCTAGAGATTCAGTACCAAAGAGTTCAGATCCTACTGAAGTCAATGGGAGTTATTAGAGCTCAACATATAATCATGATCCAACTGTAGGATTTGTTTGTGATAGGAGGCCACTGCCAACAGAGAACTAATAGGTTCTTCCCATCTCAGAAATAGACAAACAAACAAAAAAATCATCTCTTTGCTGTAAGGCACATCTGTGGTCTGCCACCACCTTTTTATTGTCTGGGTTTCCATTTTGCTTTATTAAAATCCTTTCCCCCCCCCGCTCATTAACAGCCAGCAGCACTGAACACAAAGGATCACATTCGAAGCCAGTTGCAATGAATGTCAGCTCTTCTGTGACTTCATTAGACTGTGGAATAGGTCTTACTCTGGATCAAAGACAAAGACAGACTAGATTTTCACCAGGGTAATGCTGCACTGTGACTATTTGTGAGGGCGTAGGGGAAAAGTACTGCAGGGCCTATGCCAGGGTAACCAACAGCAAACCTCAGTGTTGCAAAAATCTAAGTGCAACATGAATCCTTCCAATCACTGAGAACATGCTGTAATATTTTCAAAATACCCGTGAGAGTTTACCGTAAAGACTAAGCATGGACACAAGTTTAGCAACAACTAAATATTAAAAATCTTTGCTTGGAATAAGTGTTTCATAAAGAAAGAGCACATACAATAAACTTCCTTAAAGTTTCCACAAGCATTACATGAATCAAAGATCAATGCGTAAATCAAAATCTAAAACAGAAAAATGGGACAAATAAAATTATAAACTCGATACTGATATCTGCGAACATTCCTCAAAGATTTCACCTTATGTTGATAAATGTAGCCCATGTTTGACTTTGCAGTCATGCTCAAACAAAAGCTATCTCCACAATTTGGTAGTTTCTTGAAAGAAACTTAAACCTATAAAATAGGTTCCTTGCTTTACATTTTCTAAATATTGTCAAATATAGTAATAGATAATATGCATTTTTTAATATAAGTCACTTTTTAATATTGATCATGAGGTGCTGCAATAATTGCAAACTGGAGTACTTATAGAATTTCACATTTCATTATAAAAGATATAGCTCTTTTAAAATGTTTTCATTGTCTAAATAATTACAAAGCTGTTGATTTTATATTCCTAAGAAATATGATTCTGAAGCATAACTCTCAAAAGAGGACTAATTCTGTTACTGTACTTGTATTTTTTTAATGCTTGCAGTATGCATCTTATGCACATCAATTTTGACTGAAGGACATTAATTTCATTCCAAAATACATTTTTCAAAGTTTCTTTATAAGTTTTAACATCATTCTACAATATTTGCTATAAGAATACATCAATACCTTTAAGTCAGTATGAAATTCATACTGACACAAGTACATACATAGACTGTAATCTTATTGCTGAATCTAGAATGTGGTACCAAATGTCTCCTCCACCCTCATTCAGGAAAGCATCCTGTTCAGAATCTTCCTGAAACACAATTTAAACTGAATTTGGGGTGTTACATCTATGTTAACTAAGTAACCTGTATACTCCATTTACGTATGCTACTGTTTTGTTTTGGTTTTTTTTAACCAAACTGGAAATTAGCGAACATGGGAAAAGCACTATTTGCTTTTATTCTCCAGTAGAATGCAAGAAAATAAAACTCACTTAAATAAGTCTTACTTTATGTAACTTCAATATATGGAAGAAACTTTCCATAGCTACACTAGTTGTACCAATAAAATGTACCTTTTTATCCTGAAAAATCAGCAAAATGAGAGTTTCCAGTTGCCAAAGTAAAATTAAGATGCAGTTAGCACTCATATTAACAATGCTATGGTATCCCCTCCATGTGAGCTGAAGAGATCTTGAACATGCCTTTTTTTTTTATTTTCACCTCCTTATAATACCTACACGTGCAAGTACGGTAATAAATTTCAAGTCAACACGGTGTGTACATGTAATGAAAGCACACATGTAAGAATTAGAGCTATAATCTGTCTGACAGTCTCTTAAACCTCTTAGCCTACTAAGATTAAGACTGAGTAAAACCAATTGCCTGGCATATAGTTAATCAGCTGACAAAGTGTGTGAACTAGAAGCCTATCTAAATAACTGAAACTGTGTTTTATAGAAGTCACACTCTGAGGCCAGGATCAAAGCCTGACTCCTGATTCCTTAATGTATTACTAGTAACGATACTAGAAGTAAAGACAAAAATAAAACATTGGCCCTACTGAAGACCTTGAAAATTCAGTGAAAGTGGAATTATACCCTATACCCTCTCATATAAACTAATTCTATCTGAACACATTGTCTAAAACAAAAACAGCTAAATGATAAATATGCAGGCCTATATCTGATCTACATATGGCCCCCACAGACTTTCTTCTATCTCTCTTAATGACTCAAGGGCCATCATGGTTCAGTGAGTAAGAATGGACTTAACAATGAAAGCCCTTTGTGGATTTTAAATCTCTAAAAGGATGCAGAAATGAGAATTGAATCAAACTGTTAATTTTGGATAATTCTAGGTTTACTGGGCATTGCAGCATTTATGGGGGAGATGCAGCTTTGATCAAAAACCCCGAGATACCAAACCAAACCAGAGTTTTTGTCCTTTTAAGAGCTCATCTACACAGAAATCTCACTAGTATAATTACAGCAGAAGTCTTCATTTCTGTATGTGGCTGCATACAGGGAGTTTACATGATAAACATTTATTACATTATAATTATTCCTTTTTTGGAATAGAGAATAAACAAATCTCATATAAGGCACCTTTGTAATAGTTTAAGTATGTCCACTGTAAGATTTGTGCAACACAGCTAAACATGTTTGCAAGCCAACCAACCACCTAATTTGCAGTTATATGTCTACTGAAACACATACAGATAACGTTCTTGTGTTCTCTTCTAAGTATATTGGAACAGCACCCTACCTTCCCTGGGACAGGCCCAGCAGGCAAACAGGATGCACGATGCGGAGGATTCCATAGCCTCTCTCCGCCTGGCTGAACACAATAACTTGGCAGATAAGGGGCAATGGCAACAAGTCCCTGCCTGGCACGTCAGGCGCATCTCCTCTGTGACTGCCCCACCTTCCCAGGAGCCCTTGCATAGTAAGTATGAGGCTCTGCAAGTGAAACCGAACTACAACAAGGACGATGGTTCAACTAACTTGGAGGAGTCGCAAACGTCAAGTCGGCCTATGCCCGGCATCAAAACTGCTTGCACTAAAAAAAAAGATGGGTGATTGTCATAGGAAGCTCCCTCTTGCAAGGATCAGAAAGTCCAGTATGCAGACCAGACTTACTCTTTAGGGAAGTGTGCTGGGTTAAGGACGTGAAGACAAAGCTTCCTGCCCTGGTAGGGCCCTCGGATTATTATCCATTACTGATTTTCCAGGTAGGCAGCGATAAGGTTGGAACTAGAAGGCAATCAAGAGAGACTTCAAGGCCTTGGGACGACTGGTTAAGGGATCAGGAGCACAAGTTGTGTTCTCTTCTAATCGTCCAGTAGCAGGGAATGATGAGGGAAGAAACAGGGAGAGCCAGCAGATCAGTATCTGGCTCCAAGACTGGTGTCACCAGCAGAATTTTGCAGTTTTTTGATCGTGGGCCAGTCTACATGACACCAGGCCTGCTGGCAACAGACACGGTACACCTGTCGCAAAGGACGAAAAGGATCTTGGCACAGGAGTTAGCAGGGCTCACTGAAAGAGCTTTAAACTAGATCAGATTTAAACTTGGTGACCTGCTTAGTGGAAGAGGGAAAGGCTCTGGATGTCGTCTACCTAGACTTTAGTAAAGCCTTTGACACCATTTCCCACAGCCTTCTCCTGGAGAAACTGGCTGCGCATGGCTTGGAGAGGCATGCTCTTCACTGGGTAAAAAACTGGCTGGGTGGCCAGGCCCAAAGAGTGGTGGTGAATGGAGTTAAGTCCAGTTGGCGGCCGGTCACCAGTGGTGGTCCTCAGGGCTCAGTGTTGGGGCCAGTTCTGTTTAACGATCTGGATGAGAGGTGTGAGTGCACTCTCAGTAATTTTGCAGACGACACCAAGTTGGGCGGGAGTGTTGATCTGCTTGAGGGCAGGAAGGCTCTGCAGAGGGAGCTGGACACGCTGGATGAAATTGGATGAATTGCAACAAGGCTCAGTGCCGGGTCCTGCACTTGGGTCACAACAAGCTACAGGCTTGGGGAAGAGGGCTGGAAAGCTGCCCATCTGAGAATAACCTGGGGGTGTTGGTCGACAGCTGGCTGAACATGAGCCAGCAGTGTGCCCAGGTGGCCAAGAAGGCCAATGGCATCCTGGCTTGTATCAGAAATAGTGTGGCCAGCAGGACTAGGCAAGTAATCATCCCTCTGTACTCAGTACTGGTGAAGCTGCAACTCAAATACTGTGTTCAGTTTTGGGCCCCTCACTATAAGACAGACCTGAGGTGCTGGAATGATTGCTGAAGGGTGTAGAGCACAAGTCTTATGAGGAGCGGCTGAGGGAACTGGCGTTGTTTAGCCTGGAGAAGAGGAGGCTGAGGGGAGACCTGATTGCTCTCTACAAGTA
The DNA here is from genome assembly GCF_000690535.1 of Cariama cristata. Classification (NCBI taxonomy): domain Eukaryota; kingdom Metazoa; phylum Chordata; class Aves; order Cariamiformes; family Cariamidae; genus Cariama; species Cariama cristata. The sequence continues at coordinate 17,458 of NW_009624877.1, read as the reverse complement.
CCTGAAAGGAGGTTGTAGCAAGGGGGGGGTCAGTCTCTTCTCCCAGGTAACTAGTGATAGGATGAGAAGAAACGGCCTCAAGGTGCACAAGGAGAGGTTTAGATTGGGTATCAGGAAAAATTTCTTCCCTGAAAGGGTTGTCAGGCACTGGAACAGGCTGCCCAGGGAAGTGGTAGAGTCACCGTTCCTGGAGGCATTTAAAAGAGGTCTAGGTGTGGTGCTTATGGACGTGGTTTAGTGGTGGACTTGGCCATGCTAGGTTTACCATTGGACTCGATGATCTTAAAGGTCTTTTCCAACCTAAATGATTCTATGATTCTATAAGAAGCATCATTTTACCGCACAAATGCTGAGGGAAATAAGCTAACAATGACTTAAACCCGTGGCTTTGAATCACTGAACTTTTGGTATGTTTAAAAAACAATGAAACAAAGTATTTAGTGTCTTTTCTGGTAATGAAATGTATTGAATGTAATGAAATGTCTTCTGTGCAATGAAACGTCTTCTGTGCAATGAAACGTCTTCTGTGCAATGAAACGTACAATGAATGAAATGAAACAAGCCAAATCAACCTTCTCTTTTCAAACCTGTTCACGCTGCCAGCTATACGCTGCTTCATTTGACAAGCTCACTGTTCTCTCAGAGCAGCTGGGGCAAGGCAGGCGTGAGTGCGGCTAAAGTACTGATGTAATCTAAGTATGTTTGCCTGGCAGATAGTCTAGTTTAAATGGTCCCTATATTACTCAATCGTGTACTTGGACATGGTCAACCACAGAATGTGAGAATTAACAACAGCTTCCTTACAGTGCATCAGGTAACCTGTCACAAAGTATTCCCTCCATTGTTCTGCCAGAAACTAAATTCAACCCAAGTAATATACAGACTTAACTTTAAACCCTGTGGAGGTTTGACTTGTGAACATAAAGGCTACGGGTTTTTCTCATCAGACATGTCTGTTGGCAGCCACAGTCCAACATCTTGTCCCTGGCAGTACCTGAATGGATCCACACTGCCAACCTAGGACCTGGAGAACAGTATTTGTAAAGTCTAGAGGGAAACCCCAAGACAGATGACTGAGCAGGAAGGGGAACAGGCATGCAGAATAGGTATTCGATATGAATGATTCCACTGAATAATCTCTTCCATATTTTTTGAGCAGGAGGAAAATCATCAGCAGAATTAATGGGTCAAAGACTATTCTTCAGTTTTGTAAAACAAGCTATCTTAATTTTTTGTGCAATTAGCTTTCAGGAGCTAGGAAATGAAATGTAGTGTACTTCCAACAAAAATCAATCAAAACTAAATGTGTAATCCAGGAAGTCTCTATGGAAGCTGTTGGATTCAAGAGCAAACACAGAATCTGTGGTGGAATTCATGTAAAGTCGGTCCGTGAATCAAAAAAGATGATGTCTCCTACATCCCAAAAAGCAAAATCATAGCACTACATATTACTTTTTCACACAGAAATCAGTGCAGATGCGTTAGTCACATGTATAAACATAATTAATACAAAAAAGAGGATTTAAATATATTGTTCTTATTTTGTACATGCTGATACCTTCTGAGACCAGCAGCTTTGCAGTCATGAGTGTTTTTTCCTTTAAGGGGGAAACCAATATTCATAACCAAGATGTAGGCATTTTAAAATTTCAGAATGTCTTACAGATAAAACTCTGCTTAAGCTTCTGACGTTCCTTCCCCATTCTCATGTGGTTGCAGTTGTTCTCTTTCTTGTTCTTCCTGAGGTGGTCTCACACGTTTGAAAAAGCCCATCTGTGATTCAGAGAACAATAAAGAAATTGCATTGTGATTTTCAAAACATACGCACATCCCTTCTCTTTCCTTATTGATCAGATCTTAACTCTTTTTTTTTTTTCCCTCCTACTCTCTTTTTCCTTATTTTTGACCTCCAAAGCCAATAAATATCAGCTGAAAAAATTAAACTGAGTAACTTGGCACAATCACAGACATCCTCTTCTATTCAACTTCTTCCTGACAAAGCTGAAAAGTTTTTACAGTTATCCAAAACCTTAACTGATTCAGGCGATTAGGGGACCAAAGTATTTCTGCAAGCTGCTGGTATTATTTGAAGTAATACAACACTAGTAGGGAAAACAATACAAAAAACCCAAATACAGTACTTACCCGGTACATAACAAACACTAGAACAGCCAAAAGCAATAATCCTGCTAGGACAGCCAAAATTATAACCCATACCGGCACAGGCATAGGCTGTGGTTGAATGCCCCATGTAATATTTGTAGTAACCTAATAGAAAAACAGAGTAAATCACACTTTGCACAGCAGTGATAAACTACCTGAATGAACTTGGCCTAAGTCTAGTATTCTATATTCTTTATTCTATAGTGTTTAAAATAATCTTAATCCAGCATAAATTACTTTTTCTCTCCAATGTGAGTAAACAGCTATAGATTAATAGTGCCATAAAGACTTCACTGACCCAAATTTAATAGCATTTTAAAATTAAATAACAAAAGGGGGTTGGGGTTTTTTTAGTTTCATTGGTTGGGTTTCATTTTTATGCAATCAGTGATACCATGGCAACATGTATTCTGTAATGCTTGATGATTTTCAGTAAAACTGTAGGAATCTGGAAATATTTGGGAATTAGAGAAATAAAATTAAGAGCTTTTCCTTTTTTTTCTTAAAAGGCAGTATTCCTTGAAACAAAAATCAACTCCACAAGGCTTAGGAGAGAAAAAACAGTTAATAATAGGCATTAGACACCATATTCAAAAATAAACTAATCACAATCCTTTTCAACCCCTTTCTTAAGATCTTTTATGCCATAGAGCCTACCAAAAACTTGACTTGGCAGCCCAAATAAAAGGCCTGTATCTTCCTTTCTGTTTGCACCCTGTCTCCTTTCTCTTTGAAACTCTCTAGGGGACAGATGGTCTTTTTGTTCCACATTCACGTAGTACTTCATATAATATCATAAAGGTCCATTATTCAGGCTCTAAGTGCTACTACAGTAGAAGACATTTTTCAAGTAAAATATTTCTCTAACAACAATGACATTAACAAGAACATTAGGATGTTCACCATAATATTTTTCATTTTCAGTTAAGTCTTTAAAGCTACAAATATTGTTAACTCTAGTTTTAGGACAAAAATTCTTGTTTTACCCTCAATTGTGTGTGTATAACTGAAATTAATATATGAATATTATTTCATAAAATATTTCATAAAATTACAATTATACCAAGCCTCAAAAACGCTTGGTTTTGTATTAATTTCCAAGTAATTATGTATGGTAACTCAAGCTGGATGTAAATTACTTACTACTGTAGAATTGTGGATATCTTCAAAGGAAAGGTTCTTATAAGGAAACTCTATAACATTGAAAGAAGCAGATGATTTGAGAGAATAGGAGTGATTCTGATTTTCTTTCTGTGTAACAAAAAACAAAATTAGTATTGCATGTGGATACAAGAATCACTTTTTTTCAGAAGCAGTGTTTCAGAATCAGGGACAGAATATTCAGAGTAACTCACATTCATGAAAGTTTGGGTCCAAAGGCGTGATTTTAAATACAGTAGCGCACTCTTTT
>NW_009624877.1:0-13853 GCF_000690535.1 Cariama cristata | reverse complement strand
TTTCCCCTTTCCAGGTGGCCAACTTGACAGACGATCTTTAAACAATCAGCAGTTCCACAGCCCTGCATATAAAAATGGGAAGGATATTCCAAATGTGAAAATATTTGAAAAGTCATTAATGGCATTATTTTCCTCATATACATACTTTATTGTCCTGCTTCCCTGGCAAAGCACCATAAACTATTCAAATATATTAAGTAACCCCCAATATTGACTAATTACTTATAGCATCCCATAAATGTGCATTCAGAAAAATATTATGTGAGCCACTTGGATCCCAAAGGTGGAACACCTGGCAGTAGCTTTAAGGTATGTACTTTATCGACATATGTAGGAAAAAATGTTGCAGAGTGGAGGCAGCGGTTTCTGGTCAATTCACATTACCGTCCTCCATGCGTTTTTTGATAGGAAAACTCATGGCAATTAACTGCACTTGGTGCCAACAAAATACGCTTTCTGGCATTCAATGAAGTCTTCAAATCTGACTGACTGACCTAATCTATAAGCCATACTTAGGACTCCCGAAGTTCAACTGGCCTTTCTCAGCCATATTTCCATTAAAATCCATCAGATAATATTGATGCTAAACCATCAGTATTTCAAGAAGAAAGCAGAGCAAAAAAAGCTTCATTTCATAATTGTGATTTTAGCTGTACTACAGATGAAAGCACTGTACAGCGTAGGTACATCTGTCAGTTTAAGTACAACTCGGTGAAATTATTATGAATACTGGATATTAGTCTCTGGGGTGAAATCCTACTAAGTCATTTGGAAGATCTGGCAAAACCCAAGCCCTTTAAAAACAGAAACAAACAAAAAAACCCCTTCAGAACTGCATTTACAGATACTGAGGAATATTTGTAGCTTCTATCTAAAAAAGTAAAGTAACTTTTCTGACTGTAGCCGAAGAAATTAATTCCTATTTTCACTTTCTTTGCTTAGCCCTTTTTTTGTCTTCTCCAAAGCCTAAACGTTTCTGGAATCAGGGTTGTACTGCCTTAGTCCCATTGGTCCATCCTGAACTCCCAAGCATTTCTCTCAGCTGCCTGCCTGTCCTGCCTTGCCCAAAGCAGGGACAGGTTCATGTCTGCAACCGCAGTTACAAAGAGAGTGATACAGTAATATATTTACTTCATATTACAGATTATTTCCAATCATGTTTAGAAAGGACAGGTCCTCCATGTGTCTGACTGCAGAATGTCCACTGATCAGCTAGGGAACAGCTGTTATGAAATCAACTGTAACTTGTGGCAAAGATGATGACCGCAGCACTCACTTTGCTTCCTCTCAGTTATCCTATTTTACCAGCCTTCCTCCTGTGAAGTACTGATTTTCAAATTCAGAGAACAGCACAATATAGAAGACTGACACTGAATGAAGTGCCCAACTTGACCTTTGTTTTTAAGGACGTAAAACATAACAGCACAAAGCTGTAAGCATATGCCTCATTGGCTGACTACCCTGAGGAAAACTGATGTACATTGGTAAAAAACCAAACCAAAACAAAAACCCCCCAAAACCCACAGCTCCAGAGCACACGACTTTTTTGTCCGTTAACCATTTAAACACAGAACATGGATTTTCTGAAATGACTCTTCATCTCATGGAGCTTTCATCTCCATCTTCATTTAAAAAACCTGAAAATACTATCAATGTATCAATGCTGAGAGCTTACCAAAGTATGCACATCTCCTTCAATGGCAGTTACATCCCTTCGACTGACACGATGATCGCGATTATCTTCCCTGCTAAGTGTTTCATTCTTATCATCATCTTTAGAAGCAGAAATCTAGGATACACCAAAGAAACCCAAATAATAAATAATTCTTACATTTAGATATTTACAGACTTCAAAGTTAAAGTCAAGAAAATATCTAACTGATAGGGTTATTCTCTTTCTATCCCAGCTATTCTTCAGAACCTGGCTTTACCTACAGCTGTAACCAAAATGTTACTCCTGCCTTTTCTAGATCATTGATGCAAATTTCTACTAAGAAGTAACACAGAGCCTTGAGTATCTTAATTCTTCTTCAACTTAAAACTTTTTCTTGTATAGGAAAAAAATACTCTTAGACTGCAATAAATAATTCCATTTTGCAATCTTTTGTTAAAGTTCCTCAACATTTCAGTATTTAACTCTGAAAAAATAGCACTAGTATGGTATTGATGTACCACGTACCACTGTACTTGTGTACACACGTCCAGACATACATAAAAACTTTTTCAGGAGGGGCTTGAAAAAGTATACAGTAGGTTTAATAAATTATTTCAGTAATCCCTTAGAAATTCCCAATGTAAAATTGCAAATTTACATTTGGGACTAGGCAGAGCCATCCATCTGTCCTCTGCATAACAAATTTATATTAGAAAACTTACAATAGAGGTGTAAAAAATGTATTATTACAAATGGTATAGCAAAAGCACAGGAAATTTGGATTTATATGCTGACTTAAGTTGCTTTCCGATTGTCAAAGATACATGAGGATTCTTCGTTGTTCTACACATTGAATATCTTCCCTTAGTCTTTTTATACATACGTTTGCTTAAATTCTTCTAGAACTAATATACTGATTTTTACTACTTGTTTTAAATTGTCTTAGAATTCAGCTCTCTACTTTCAATCAAATTTTCTGGGTTTTATCTGGTGTTTCTTTGCCTAGTCCAACCTAGGAAAAAGGAGTTTCTTCTGCTCTGTGCTCTGCAAATTGCATGGTTTGCTGGCAGTGATAGGATACTTTTAAGCCCCACTGAAACACCCCTGTTGACCTCTGTGGCATTTGGATGAGGGTCTAGATAAATAAGCTAGTAACAGAAAAAACAGTGTCATTCTCTTCCAAGAAGTAAAACCCAGAAAATTTACATAAACAGCCCAGAAGCATCTGGAATGTTTTTGTTCATCACCACACCCAATATAATACCATTGCTTTGGACTTACTATCAAACAGTGCAGTCTTGTTCCTCAGCAACAGATGAAAACTTAACTCAGACAGTGTTAGATATTCTCAGGGATTTGGGTATTTTGAGTGTGTTTCCAAAACACACACACACACTCTATTCCACTCAAACGAAAGGAAAGTCCTGCTTACCTTAATTTTCAATGGATTGATTTCCATATCAGAAGTGCAGTTCATGGGACCATCAATTTCATACTGAACAATATACAACAGTGTATAGTTTTTGTATTTGTAAGGCCACTGTAGAGTCATCATCACCTTGCTGAATGCACTTGGACCATTGTTTCTCAGCTGATTATGAAAATAAAGTTAACAGATGTAAAAACACACCAATGCCGCCTTCTTTGTTAATGTGCCTATAGTTGTTATTTTATATTTGAGCCATAAAAGATACTGCCACTACCACTACCCCTACCCCTACCCACTTATGGCAATAGCATCAACAACTTTACCTAAAAATGGCAGCTAAACTTCAGTCCCCCAACAGGCAAAACTTAAAATTACTTCCGTGATTTGATAAAAATTACTTTGAAGAAAAGCTATGTAACATTAGGTTTTTTGCCTTGAAGAAATGTAGTTTTTTTCCTTGGAAAAAAAAGTATTTTTTGTAGTCTATTGCATGAACCAGAACCACTGTACGTGTCAGCCAAGATACTCTGACCACAGATAGATACAGCCGTAAGTTTCATTTGATAAACGATCTCTTAAGTTCTAAAACAACTTTTAACTATTCTTATTCACACAGCGCGCTCAGTAAGTTTTGTTTAATTAAACAATCTAGATTAAAGCTGTGATCTTTCTTTTAAGGAAATTTTAAACACTTAAAATTTTTCAAGGCAAAAGACTTTACAGTAATGATTCAGAACAGCTGGAATACAAATGAGGATACTGAATAATTTACCGCCATGAGTAATTTTCTGAGTTCAAGTTACTCCAAATGTTTTATCTAGATTTCAAAGGGCTAGAAAATAAAATACGTGTAATGGATGGGAAAAAAAAAAATAAAAATAAAAATAAATCAGTCTTTTGTATCTGGCTGCTCCTGTTACACTAATTGCAGACATTCCAACCCTTCTTGCAGATATCGGTTATTGACCCAGCATTAAAAAAATAAAATCTTTGTTTCCATGCAAAAACAAAATGAAGAAAAAAATTATAATTTACTCCAGAGAAAAACCACACCAGACACTTCTTTTCATTTATCAAGAACTGTGTAATTGAAATTAGTAAGAATTGCATACCTCATAGATATGCTGAACTAGAGGCCCAATATCATCTTCCGTTTCTGGATTCTCCTTTGGCTGCCAATTTGCAATAGGAAGGAATATGTGATCAGGAGATGACACACTAAACAGCAGAGCAAACAAGTCATTATTATGAAGTATGAAACAGTAAATGTAATTCTCTAGAACATCTCCAAAAAAGCAACACACTTAAAATACAATCTCCAGTTTTTTATCTTCTGTATATAAAAACACAAAGAACAGAGGTTGAGTGGCTTGTATATTAAACTTTTAGTCTTCTTCTCTACATGAAAAGGTGAACCTTGTACTTAGGAACAATTTTTTCCTGTCCTAAACTTTGGATTCATCCTACAACACCTAGCAAACCATTAATAGAATTAAGATACATACATGTCATCAAAAAACCACAAAGTGTAAAATACTTCCATAACGAGAAATATTGATGATGTAAATACTTATCAGTATAGTCATAAGAATAATTCATCATGCACTGAAAACAGTGAAGCTAGCAACAATGCTTTTTTCAGTTGTGCTATCCCCCCACCGCTCAGATATTAACAAAATTAGATCACAGTAATAAATGTGGTGGAAATTTTAAAAAATTATGACTCAGGAGTCTGAGTTCACTGGCTAAGCAAGAGGACTCTATATCTTTTAGGTGTGAAGTACAGATTTCTGGTAAGCAGAAGTAACGGAGGTAATGGAATCATTATTAATTATTAATACTATGCTTAAGACTGAAGAAGGCGAGAGCGTTGCAAACTTTTGTTAAAAAGGATTTTCAACTTTGGTTTTAGAAAAGGTTTCAGCAGTTTTCGGATGAAAAGCCAGTCAGTTTGTGGAGGAGGAAAGTGACCTGGGGAAGTGTGTGCAACTGCAAAAATGAGGGGTGAGGGTTTTTTCTTTCTTCTTCTTAAAAAAACCCAAAAACACTCTAGTAATAGAGGCACAACATTCCTTTTTGGAATTCATGTTGTAATTATTTAGAATTATTTACAATCTGAAAGTCCAAAGGGTAGCTAGAGAGAACCCTATTTTCTTTATGATTAAAAATTCCCTAAGGCTTCCTGAAAACTTATGCAGACCTGAAAGAAAGTTCATTGAATATAAAGAAGCAAACATGCAACGCTCATTTGAGAAAGACATTTATTAAAATAGTATCAATGCTTACCCTCTAATTTCAACAGCTGCTAAAATAGCAAGGTCAGCCTGATAGAATGCTACTGGACTTAAATTGTCATACAGGTTGGAACTGCAGAGAAAACAGAAGTTAATTTCTTAAATGAATAAGCTAAGTATTTAGGAAAAAAAAAAAACAACACACACACAAACTTAGAGTAATTGTATGTAACATCATAACGTGACTCCTGAGCCACTGTAGGAAAGCACAATTACTAAAAACTAAGGAGCAGATTCCAGCACGTTCTCACTTAAACGCATGATAGTCCCCACCCTCAGCACAGTGTGGAGGTCCTTCAGCAGGGAGAGATCGATAATGGACACAAAGCTAATGCTGACTCTGTTCCTTAGCTGCCACACATAAGAAAATTCAAATGCTAGTGCTATGGGGTAACATCAACTATTTAGCTAGCAGAGCCTAAAGTTCCATTTTGGGACATCTGTTTTGCTCAGAGACTTCTTGGCCTCAAACTAGTCCCAGAACAGAAAAGTATGCTAGGGCTGGGCTACTTTTGCTTACCCCTCTTCACAGTGTTTAAACCAGTAATGCATACAGTTAGCATCCGACTCCTGCACTTCAGATACACCAAGAGATGACAGATATTAAGGCATGTAGAGTCATTCATACTAAAATTTCTCTAGACTTTCTTTGTAAACAGAGACAAAGAAATACAGAGAAAACTCTTATTCCCGTCAAAGTGGAGCTGGGAACAGAATCCTGATCTCCTTAGACACATCTGATGATTCTGTCTACCTAACCAATTTGCTTTAGAAAGATCTTAAATCCTCTAATTATTCTTCAGTACTGCTGTAATCAAAAAATACATGCAATGGTGTTTTCTTCCCAACTTGTAAATACCTCATTCTTTCAGAGACTAGAGTTGTTCTGCTAGGAATTGTGCCAGCTTACAAATCTAGCCTCGTGAGTTTAAGGCAACTAATGTGATCTCTAAAAACCTCTTCAAGATAATACCTTGATAATGCCTGTCACTATGAACTGCAATTACCATGTTCGATTGCATCACTGTTCTTGCATTCAGAAGTCATGTAAAGAAATTCCTTCCATAAAAGGTGTAAAATGTTAGAGGAACTTCCTTTCTCTTCCATCGGAAGACAAGCATGACTTAAGCAACCTCACTGTTTTTTTCTCCCAGTGAAAGGTAGGTAGTGACCGCTGTTAGCCTAAGAGTGACAACAGACACCCCAGAGAAGATCGCTTTCTGCAAAGAAGAACTGGAGTCACATGCCACTGGCAAGCTTACTAGCTGATGGAGAAGAGGGGAAAAAATTGAACAGACAGCAATGTGAGATCAAAGAGATATTTAATGCTGCCAAGGACTTTGATCAGTACGGCAAACCACTGTATCATTAAAATAGAATAGCAGGTTTAAACTTATTTAACTCTTGTAGATGGAAAATGCATATGTAGATGAGAATAATTTATTCACCGCATTTAAAAAAAAATGAAGCCCTTAAATGGGAAAAAAAGCTTTTGGTTCACCATGGGGGGAAAAAAAAAAGCAGCTGTATTTATACCATCCATTAAAGATAAAACTGTTTTGGGTAAAGAGATTCCTCTTGATCACATCTCCAAATCTTAAATATCATCTGCAGTAGGTATAAATTCAGATTTATATAACATATTTATATGAAAGTGCTGTGCTCATCATTAACAGGAACACTACTGTTTTGTTTCATTTAGTTTTTAGACTCTCTCATGCTGGCTACTGTAAAACGGTTCACTGCATGTTGCCTCTGCTCAGACCATCACAGGCATTGCCTTTTCTGAAAGACTTATACCTCTCATCCTCAAAACACATAAAAATTTACATTCTGGCTTTACATCAGAAGGAATTCAGAATTCAAACATCAGTTTTAAAAGAGGGCTAGAAACCCAAAGACACAAGTCATTCTGTGACACTACACAAGTGCCAGGAGATCACAATGGTACGCAGGTACAAAAATACAAAATTTTTCTTGGAACACTTTAAATGGTTTTGTTCCTTATTATTAATATTTCACTTGTGCCATGGCCTGTCTAAAAGCTGTAAGCAAAAGAAACTGCATTCAAACAGAAAACTGTTTTTTTATAGTTTCTCCTCTATTTTAGAAAACAGAATTCACTAAAAAGATGTGTTTATTTTTTCAACAACTATGAGGCAAAGACCAGAGAATTAGTCCAGAGTGAAACTAACTGCTTAGCTCACAGTCTGTTTACTTAGCGTGTTTTCTACCAGGTGATGTATGTACTCATAGATTTCCATACCTTCGGATTTGCAAGTCAAACTTCACAGAGGTATCCATTTCAGACTGCTGGTGCACGCTGAATCGCAGGCCAGCTAAAAGCTTTAAAAAAAAAAAAATTCACTGTGGTTCAGTGGAAGCACAGTAAAATACACAATAAAAGTTTTTCAATACTGTTCTGCTACAATAAAATGGCTTGAGGCTTGTGGTCATAAGAGAACACACACAGAGAACTGGCAAATAAAACTTGTCCAGTTCATCAAGACTAGAAATGTACTGTGCTCTCTGTAGATTTTGGCCAATGCATCACTGCCACAAAATAGAAATGTGAGGTTTCCATCATGCTGACCCTCCTTGCTTCAGCCATTTTTACACATAACTGAGCCTCACGGTGTGTTGCAAAAAGACCACGGCATACTTTAATGATGCTAAATTCAGTTCCCAGGGTTTGTTTTAAGTCGGTCCATGATAGTTGCTTCAACATCTGTACAGTTCAGCTTGATATAGTTTGAAAGGCTTTGGAAATAGCATTTACTTATCTATACAAAATGTCTCTTGGAAGAAAAGCACCATCAAAATGTTTATAATTGTGACTGATTTTCACTTTTTTTCCTCAGAAAATAAGACTTCTTATGTCCTATCATCTTAATATCTGCCAGGTCCCACTAATAGTTTTTTAATTCTTCCAATTTCAGCTACATTTGGTGGAAGTGCAGAGGTTTCAACTAGACAAAACACTCAAACTTCACAAAAACTAGGCAGAAGAGAGAAGTACTATTAGGTTTCCACTAAGAGAAAGGTGTGTTACGAGCTAACTCTTCATTATATACTGAAAAATACTTATCAGATAAATCTAAAGACAAACTTATGAAGGACCAGAGTTCATTAATTCCACTGTTTAACGAACTACTCCTTTTGAATTGCATCATAAAACTCGTGAACACTCCTCTCAGCCTTTAATTTAGCTGAAAAGTTCAAACCAATTACAACTAAACTAACCAAACATGTCGGCAGCTACATGTCAGCTAGATCTCATCTTAAATTCCTGTGAGTAAACACTCTCCCCAAACACTACTGTGATGAAGAAAAACGCCAGCTGCACTCCTGTTTGAGCTACCAGACACCTGCTGGACCAAACCTTACCTTAGTTCCTGCTTTCATGGGATTTCCCAGGTCACAAACTACCATGCGAGTTTGATTCTCTGTTTTAAACGCACATGATAGTCTTGCTAAAGCCTGCAATAAACCAGAAAGAAATATTAAGGAATGTCATTCTTTACACCTGGACACATGGATGAAAGTCTGGAGAAAAGTACTAGATATGCTGTTTTAATTTTAATATACTTTCTCAGTCCTAACACAGTCAAGCACTAAAATGAAATAAAATCTGAGTATGAAAGTCTCCACAGAGACAGGTATTTTTGATACAGGATATATGCTCTTTCCAAGGTTATAAAGAGAGAAATTCAATACTCTTACATTGGGTAGCACTGGTGATTTTTGTGACCTAAAGCATTTCTTTACGTGATTCTTTAAAACGTATGTGAAAGAACTTTGGCACTCAGGCAAACTCTCCATAGGAAAATAAAGATTGGAAGGCAAAATAACATGAATACTTACTAGCTTATTCAAAAAGAGGTCTTAGGGGAGCTATCAGATTTTGGATAAAGTCACATCACAAAGCTCTAAAGTAGCAGAGGCAAACTGGAGAACCAAACCAAAGCATGGTCCAACATATATGAAGGATGTGGTATCACAAGTTGGAATCCTTTGATATAGGGGGAAAATAGTTTTCCCTTAACATTCTGCAACTTTACAGATACATTCATTGATCACAGATTACACCAAATGAAAACAAGGATGAAGAAAATCTGGAAGTGTATTACTTAGACATAGCTATAATGGGCTAAACCAAAATTTGGACCATACCCATGTGTCCTCAAAGAAACAGAAGTCATAAAGACATTTTTTTAATACAAGGGAAAGTCAGAAAATAAATTTTAATATTCAGTGTAGTCAGGACAACAGACACTGAAGACTTTCTACGTGCTTAGGTGGAAAAGAAGAGTAATACCCAACATCACTTTTTGCCTCACAGGTGCCCAGCTCTTTACCTAGCACATGACATGCTAAGTCTAAATTTAAGTAAGTTAACAAGGGCACTGTTCAAATAAAGACTTGTAGCAGATAAATTCTGTGTGTCAAGCTCCATCACATAGATGACTCTCCTTTGTTGCTACCAGTAGGCTCTTCAACAGGAACCATCCAGCCAGGTGTTACATAGCCTTAGGGCTTGGAAGAACCTTACCATTTTTTCAGTGCTTTGCTTTAAGACTGAAGCATAAAAAACACTACTGACAGACCCTTTCCCACAGACTTCCATAGCAGCACCTGACATATGACTAGTTAAAGAAGAAAGGGAGTTAAAATTTTACCTCGTTGTTACGAACAACACCGATGAAATCTGCTTGGGGCGGTACGATGACAAAGAGTTCTGCTTCATAGGCTCCTTCCCCTTGATTCTGAGCACTGACTATTAGTGTCAAGGGATTGTCATCACCAATATAGATCTGCTTCTGATCACTACAAAAAACAAGTGTAAAAATGAGCTCTGCATTCAGGTTTTAAAGTGTACCGAACTGGCTGAACTTATAGAAACAACAGGCATTCTGAAATTGCACAGGCATTATAGCAATCTAGTGGCAGTACCTACACTTCGGGAATATCAGGAGAGCTCTATGCTATGTTTAAAAAACCCAACGGGTCTATAATCACAAAAATGGAGCAAATACCATGTGCTGTTTTGTAAGAAACTTTTTTATAAAATTTTACAATAAACCACAAAACCACCGACACCTCTCTTTAACAAAAGACGATCAATTACAAACAGCTAAATCACTTGTGTACATTTTGAATTGCATGCCTGCTTAACAGAGGTATAAGCATGCATTTGTAACAAAACTTGAGGGAAGGCTCAACTACACAATATAGCCAAGACCTCTGTAATACATTTGTTCCAGATACAAAAAGAACATCTTTCCCAACAATGTATTTTCATTTCACCAACTACAAGGAAACTTAACTGTACCTACACTGATGTAAAATGTTTCTGAAGCATTTGCATGAATTAGTATGTTTGTGAACTGTACTACCTACGTACATGTGCATATGCTATAGCTCCGCACTAAAGGCATAAAAAAAAACTCAGATGACACTTATGAGTAGAGATAATACACTTGAGAATGGCTTTTGAGCATATAAAGCACAAAAAGCCCAGACTCATGAAAGAATTCCGAGTTAAAATTTGTTTCTTTTTCCTAGGTTTAATAAAAGATACTACCAATACCAACAATTTTTTTCATACATGTGACAACAGAGCCCTACTCCACCCCTTGCTGAAAAAAATCACGCCTCTTCACATCTTCATGTGTCTGTCTAGTATTAAGTAACAGAACAGTGGTACAATTACAGCTGACATTGATTTATGCTTGCTATGCATGTCCAGCTTAGCAAATATACAGATAAATATTGTGTACTTATAGTAAGGGCCAGGGTGACGGTGGTGGTGTGTGCTCTGCCTGTATTACATACTAAAGACATTAGGTTATAAGGCAGAAAATGGGTTTTCTTTAACACAAATAAGCATGAGTTTAGATTGAATATTTTGAGGAGTCCTACTTATTTCAATACATCCTTTTAACAAAGGTATTATAAGCTCTTGAAATTTAGAATTCAAGTAGGGAAGTTACTTTTCCTGTAGTATTTTTCTCCTGTATTTACCTTTCTACTGAAACCTCCAGCTTTGGTTTGCAGACATTATCATCACCACAATCCAGCAGAATATGCGCCTATACAAAAACCAAAGGCATATTGTTGTAGTAATTCCTGCATCTGTTCTAACATACATTTCCAATAATACTGTTTCACCACCAAATCAAAAAATTCTAAATAGCTGGTTATGAGATATCTTCATCTCGTTAGTCTCAGAAGAGAACAAATGTGTTTTTATACATGGGAGACACTGTGCCTCATCCTGTAATTCTAGGACTGATGTCTACAATTTTAATCCTCTTTCTATACCTTGAATTATCTGTTCATCTTGAGTTGCATCTCCACTATCCTCTTTACAAATAAGTGTAAAAAATTGTATAAAGGGCAGAAATAGAAAAACTATGTTTATTACCTTAAGAGAACTATAGGGATAAACATGATATACATAGAGCAACATAGTATGAGCCATGGACAAAACACTCCAATCCTTCAAGATTAACACCTTCAGTACATGATATACATAGAGCAACATAGTATGAGCAATGGACAAAACACTCCAGTCCTTCAAGATTAACACCTTCAGTAGTACTCTAACTGCTTTTCTCCAGAAAGCTGTTAATTAGTATTCATGAAAAGGAAGTCCAGCACTAAGAAATGACATGTCAAAAAAGAAATTTGACACGGAAAGAAGGGAAGAAAGAGAAGACAAATATACCATAACCATCAATATTTCCATAGTTCAAAAACTAAAGCCTAGATATATATTTTCGTATCTTAATTCTTCAGAAGTCCTAAGATGAACCGAGTATTGAGTAAGTACTGAAAGCGGAAAATATGATCTGGGTTCTCTCATCACAGATTGTGTAAGAAGTATACCTGTCTGCTCATGTTAGCAGGAGTGAACTGGTTGAGGATAGGGTGCAATCCTGTTGCATCTGCAGCTGTTCTGTAATCCAAACGATATTCCATAAAAATAGTAATGGGAGTTAATTTGTCTCTAAATTCAGATTCATCCTGAAGAAACCAGAGATTTGAATTACAATTAAAACATGAAGAAAACAACAACAAAAATATCCTTCAAAAGTCTCTACAGGCAACAATAATCCCAAGAGCAATACTAAGCAGTATTTTTATTTATTGTTCATGTTGTAGTAGGAATGAGGCAGCCAAAACAACATTAAAACTTCTGAGCTCTTTTCAAACTAGAAAATCTCGTCTGAAATCCTGCAGTGTAAACTTTGAAGATGGACAATTTTAGCAGTAACACACCTGTTTTACCAAGGGAAAACCGAAGCCCACAGAAGTATTAAGACATAGAACTATAATAGCAAGGAGCCTCAAGGGCTATATACAATTCCAGTCTTTCCTGTTGGACAAAATTCAGTATGCTTCTGAAATCCCTCATAGCTATTCATCTTTGGACACATGATTTTTACTTCCTAAAATCATTACTTTGCACTTGGGAGTTGCTGACTTTCATATTGTTCATTTCAAATCACTCTGTTTATCAAATGTTGATCCTGCCTTTCAGAGTACTTACAAACCATCTCTTAGCTTTACATTAACCACAGATTTTATCAGTGTAAACTCTGCTTCATTATTGTCATTTGTGAGAATAATAAAAATTACTGACTCTAGAACAGCTCGCTGCAGTATCTTACTTCAGAAACTATCTTCTATGGGCAGAAACCTATTGATAACTTACAGTTTTCAATGGGTTCTGCATCCAGTTTAAGGTAATTTCATATAGGTCACATGTCATTACTTATTTTATGAGAATGTTGGATGGAAAAGTGTTAAAGCTTTACTAACACTGAGATCCGGGATGTCTATTTCCACATATATCCCACTCACAAGGCCAATGAAAAGTATTACCTATCCTCTATGAATCCTTAATGATTACCAGTATTTTTATTGAGTTGAGGGTTTTTTTTTGGAGAGGGGAGTAAGTATTGTTTATGTATGATTTATAAGTACTCAGAGATAAATCTGAGCTCCATCTAACTTACATAGCTACTCTTTCACATGTCTTTCCTTACTTCAGCCAGTGTTTCTTCCACTGAGTTACACTTTTTAATTGTGTTAGCATCTGTCCACATTTGTGGGGACTAAAACAAAAAGACTGAGAAAAAGCAAACTTAGTATTTCAACCTTATCTGTGTCCTCTTGCTTACTGATCTTTGCTTTTTAGTTGCAGATCCATATTTTTCTTTATTCTTTTACCTCCAAAGTAGAAGCACCACCTCTGTTTATTGACTTTCATGTTCCTTGGAAATTATAACTAATTTTGTGCATAGATGACTTGTCCAAGAAGTCCATAACAAAGTTCAGAATTTAATTTCCAATCCATTTAGTGACCAGCACCTTAGTCACAATAATATCCATCATTCATTCTCTAACAGCAGCGATAACCCAGGAACAGACATATGGTTTTAGTAATTTTAGGTCTATCCATTAGGCA
>NW_009624876.1:15755-28071 GCF_000690535.1 Cariama cristata | reverse complement strand
TATATATATATTTGCTTTATGGAAAGAAATCTTCGGGTTTTACAGAGGATGGCGTGGTTGGTAGGAAGAGACACACAGAATGTTTATGAAGAAAATGCATTTTTCTCTTTTCTTTACATTTAAACTCCTTTATGGTTTAAATATACAGTCTTTAGATGGCACATTCCTGAGATTGAAGAAGGGATCATGAGATCTCAAAATCTTGCATACTCAGTTTTTTGGATATTGTAATAAAAAAGGTATTATGTCATGATGGAGTACTGGATTTATCCTTGGGTGCTAGTCCTGGTGTTGCTTTAGCAAGGTGAAATAGAGTGACTAATGAATTTGTTTGTCTTGGAATTTGTGTGACCTAAAAAGAAAACTTCCGTGACTGCAGAGGACAGTTTAATATGAGGCAGTGTCTAATGAGCTCCGTGTTACTTGTTTCTGTGATAAGTAAGTCTGTTCGTAGCTTTAATGAAAACTGCAAGATAGAGCTGTTTCCTGGTACCTTTTTGCTATTAAAACATGTTCCTTACCTATTCTGTATTTCAGCCAGTGGTAGCACAACTACCTCTGTGCGTAACTGCAGCGTAGGTTAAGCAGACACCAGTGCTGTCTGACTTGCTTTGGTGTAAATCATACCACTGCCAGGAGCCTGCACTGGTACGTCTGCGAATGAATTGCAGTCTTGCTCAGAGCCAAGAGGCAAGAACAATTTTTTGAAGTCCTACACACGAACTATTATCCCACCACTCTTGAAATCTTATTTCTGTAAGAGTATCTGAATCGACAACTGTATGTGAATTAACAACTGTATTTTTCTGTACATGCATTAACTAAAAATTGGGCAGTAACACCTCTGCTTGGTCCAGCTTAATGAAGGAAAGCAGTGATTCAGAGCAATCCAGAATGTTCCTGCATTATCCTGAAGAGCACCTACCCATGACTGTCTTCTGAGAATATAGAAGCTCTCCTTAGCAAGTTGGTGAGAATTACCAGTTGTTTACAGTCTACCTACAGGACTCCACCGTGGGCTGCTGCTTAAACTTCATAAGTGAATTCTGCAGAGAATGTAGGTTTTTGCCTTCTAATACCTGGTTCTTTCTTTAGGTAAATCTAAGCATGTACCAAGTACGGCAATGACGTTAAGAAAGTCAACTATATGTTGTATGAGCATTTTCAGGTTTGAGTGAATTGCTTTTCAGTCTCATTGACTTTGTAGTGTTTGGAAAAATTATATATGGGAATGGTTTTCCTTTTCAGTAAACTGATTACTGCAATTACTCTTTCATGCCCCTTGTTCATTTTTCTAAAACGTTCCCCATGTTTCCTGTGCCAGGAGCCTTTGTACGCCTCTTGCGATGCTTTTTTTTTACTTTTTTTATAGTCTCTTTTTACAAGCCCTGGTAGTTCCTAATCCCTTTCTAGTCTTAGTATCTTAGAATTAAATCAGATAGACTTATAAGTGAAGTTTTTACAATATGCTTTATACTTTAATGGTTTTACCAAATCTTTTGTTGTTGTTGTTTTGTTTTGTTACTTCATCCTCTGTAAACGGCTTCTGTGTATTGTGGTGTGAATTTAGAGTATTTTTGGGGGGGAAGCAGTTAGTTAATTTACGACAAAGCAGTGTGAATGACTAGCTTCAGTTATTTTTTTGAAACAAACCTCATCTTGGCTTTGCCCAGCCTGTATTTAATCAATATGCTCTCCATTCAACAGGCTCATTAATAGTTCTTTAGTTGTTCCCATCTTTACTAATTGAGATAGGTTTATGCAAGTTTTGCTCCATTTTTGACCTCATTTGCTGGATTGGGCCTAAGCATTAACAATCTTCAGTACTAACTGCTTAATAAACGGTCAATAGACACAGGTTTTATTTTTAGTTTCCTATTTTATACGTGTCTTTCTATCGTTTGACAAAACCTCACCCTTTTTGACTACTTAAAACCTCTTTGTCAAAGCTTGGGGCTGAGGGTGTATGGGTTTTTTTAAGATGAGAGGAATTGTGGTGACCTGAGTTTCTTCACCTGCAGCTTTCATTAAAGGCTCAAATAATTTCCAATGGAGTAGAAGTGATGATTTTTCTTTATGGTATTCTGTCTGGCTTTTCCCATCATACCTGGTTTGTATAGATGCATAAGTTGTACTTTCAAGTATTATTCCTGTACAGCCGTTAATGTTTCCTTGCCTTGCTGGTGTTTACATAGGAATGCGAATGAGTTGTCTGAACCCATAGCAGTTGCTGCAATTTGCATGCAGTGGTGGGTACTTGAGATCCATGTTTTCACTTGTTGCTCTGGGATCTCGTTGACGAGCTCTCTCTTCCAGTTATCTCGACTGATTCTGGTATCACCGAATAGCCCTACCTTGAGCAGGCACAAAAAGACGGTCAAAATCCTGTCACTTCTGAACTTACACATCACAGCCCATTTGTTCTATAGCACTCCTCATCTGAGGATGTTTTATTTAAAAGATACTGTGGTAGCTGTTCTTCATAAATATCTACAGTGTAGTCCTTGGTCCCAGCTTTTATGCTGTTCAGTCTTATGAAAGTATGTGTCTATGAGACATCTTCCAAGGGGTGGGTAGACTAGTGTTACGCCAGCCGCTCCAGAGTGGCGTGTAGCCCTGCGCCAACTGGGAGCTGCTGCTCTTTGCACAAGTGCCTCCGCTGCCGTGCTACTGTTGGTGATGGTGGATTTTGACCAAAAACCTTGGAGAGCTTCAAGGTTTACACTGCTTTGCAGATAAATGCGTGGAAGCTTCTGCACAGGTCCAAGCCAGGCAGCTGCTGACCAGATCCAAACTGGAAGAAGCGTGAACCCGTAGCATGGTGCTGAGTCTCAGCCCGAGAGTCTTGCCGAGAAGCAGAGCAGAAGGACGTAATACATCTGTGCAGTGTTCAACTGGCAGCAAAATACTGCAGGGTTGGGTACCAGGTAGCCACGGCTGACCCAGTTTAGTGTTGAGGGCAGGCACATATTAGGTGGGGACAAATTATTAAAGGATTCATCTTAAGAGTGAACTGAGAGCGTGCCAGGTAAGCTGACATGGATCTAGAGTATTACAAAAGCAAAGGATTTGCTTACTCTGCTTCTGGGGAGAGGAAAGAAGAGGCAATAAAGTGCGGTTGGGTAATGAACGTGAATATGGGTGATATGAACGGACTGTAAAGTCCCACTCTTGGATCATTCTGTTTAGTGTTCTCTATTCAGATATTTTTGTGTCATAAATTTATATGAAATGCTTAAAGTTTACAGCTGTTCTTCTGAGCCTTTATTGTAGCTTGGCTATACTGTAAAGTTTGCTGCCTGGTTTAATGGTTTCACTAAGGGGAAACAGATCTTCCATACTTAGAATGATAACTTTTGTTATAACAGAAAGTTGAAGTACTTTTAAAATACCACTACACAATTTTACTTAGAAAAAATGAGTCAGATTTTGCCTAAATTATACATAAAATAATAGAAAAGGGATCACACTTGGATTAGCTCTGGCAATTTACTTGGCAAAAGCTACTAAAAAACTGTAAGGGCTTTCATTCCTTCTTGATCTTAAATTAGTTTAATTCAGTGACTTAGAGGTAAATGAAACCTCTGCAATCTCCAGAACCTGAATCTGATGAGTTCTTTTTTCTTCCTCCAGTGGGATGGCATGACTCATTTTTAAATGGAAACTTGTTAATGTATTTATACTAATAAACTGAAAGGTGTATCGCTAAAGTAACTTTCGGCTCTTAAAATGCACAAGGAACAGTGAATCTTTCTATTCCTTTCTCTTCAGTACATGCAAAATTTTTTTAAGAAGTAGAAAAGCGTAAACCAGCAAGAGTACAGGGTGCACAGTCCTGAATAGTGTTAGAGATCACCTGGACCGCATGAATGAAAGGTTTCAGAGTAAAAGGAGGGTGCAGGTAAGTGCTGCTGTTCATTCAGTAGTTGCTCCTAGGTGGAACAGGCTTTTAGGGAACAAGGAAATCAGCTCTGCAATACTGTTCTAGAAAGCATACTGCAATTGCAGCCCAAACTTTAGTCTATAACAATGCCTAATATGTGTATTCTTGTGCTGGTATCTTGCACAAGGAATAGGTTATTGTCTCTTTCTCTCTTTTAGGTGGGTGGTCATATCTATAGCTGTTGCATATAGTTATAGTTTGTTGGAAAATCCAACCCGCGGAATGTTTTTTGACCTAAATTGACTTAACGTGAAATATAACCTATACATAAGATACTTAAAATCACAATATTTTCTGGTCCTTTGCATGCCTCTGGAACCCTATGCTACTTTTGTATTTTAAAATGCAAGTTTTTCTGGCATGTTCTTGGTGTTTCTTTACTTGTTATAAAATAGATTGTCTCCCCTGTTGTTATTTGAAATATCTACACAAGCTCATATGGAAGCTGACTAACAGAAGTGGCGTGTAATCATTGACAGATCAGACAAGTTTTTCCTTGCATTTTCTTTCATATGTGGTAATATTACATGTTTTAGGAGTGGGAGGTTAAAAAAAAAAAAAAGACTCGTTAACTTGACAGATTATCTTCAGTGGTGGGAGTCCATAGTTATCAGGAAAAAGTAATAGGTAAGAAATGTTCTTTTCTGTTTTCTTAAGTGAATTTAGTTTGGAATTTAGCTTGATATCATATGGCACTAGGGCGTGAAGCTTTACAAAAATTAACAAATTAATGCTGACTTGGTCTAGCTTAATGAAGGAATGGATGGTTAAATTGTTGATGTCCTACTCTAGAAAATAGTAGTAATCTTCAAAAGGGGAGAACTGTGATTTTGGGGACTTTTTTGTTGGTGGTGGCTTTTTCTGTTTTGATTTTTGAGGGAATACTTCAAAAGAGGTGTCTTGCTCCAGCTTTCAAGCCAAATTTTGCTTCTGAGCTTCTTCCTGAGAAGCCTCTCTTTGGGTGTGAGCCAGGCCACAGAGAATATGTTAACTGGAATTATTCTCTCAGCTGTAATTGAAACTGTGGTGGTGAATAATGGGTTACTTTTTTTTTTTTTTAAATTTTGATTTCCATTAGATTGGATACGTACATCTATATGGTAATTAATTAGTGGGTTCTGTGGGTTACTGACTTAGCTTTTCACCTGGGTTCAACTCTGTCAGGTTAAAATAACTTGATGAATTTTTTTTTTCTTCCTTTTTATGTCACAGAACCAGTAGCGCATTCAGTGCAATTACAATTTGTAATGCAAAGAAGCCTTTCAGTTGTGGGTGACTGGTATGTTTGGAATACTAAGTCCATAGATGATGATGATGATAATACAGCCATAAAGAATCACGGGTAAGGGCACCAGCAGATAGGCAGAGAGAACAGGCTCCTGGGATCATGAAGCAAGTATCTGATGGTTTCTCTTTGGAGAATTAGGATATTTATTTTCATTTTAATATGCATAGCTAATTTCTAAAAGTGAAACTTCACCCTTTTTTGGTGTACAGTCTGTTTATTCAGAACTGAATTCCAGGAACTGGCACTGCAGGAGGAAAAGTGGATGTTGAGACCCTAAGAAAAATGAAGGGTACTGGTGTTTGTGGCAGCTTTCCTACTGAAAATTCTTCCAGGTTTATATCCCAGTGAAAAGTGGGATACTCCTCCATGTTACTTGGTTTTCCTCTGGCGTTGACCCGACTTTGTGCTGGCATAACCTGTCTCTGCTGAAGACACGGTAACTGTGATGGTGTTAGAAGAGATTTCCGTAACGTAGTCAGAGCTCTTGTGGAACTGGCTTGGGCTAAGCACAGAGTTCAAGAGAAGAGACGAGCAAGTTGTTGAGTGAGTGTTCACTAGTAATGGATGGGTGCTATAGAGAATTCCTTTAATCCAGTTATTTTTGTCCTTTGCCCTTATTAATTCAGCAGTGGGTGCTAACATTGTCGGTGTTTGATGTTCTGTGTTAATAAGGCCCAGAGTTGTTTCTTGTGCTAACAGGTAACTTTGATCAGATGTGCCACTTCTCTGGCTTGTCTCTGTGAAACCATTCTGCTCTGACATTCAGGATGGTTTAAGAGAAATTGGGTCATTTCTTTGTAGTTGGCATTTCTGATGCGGTATATGGCACACCTATGTTGTCGGCCTTCTGGTGCTCTTTAGTGTCACCTCTTCTCCAAAAATGAGAAGTCTGAGCATGTTTCAAAAGTTAGCAATCTCAGCTCAGTCCTTTGCCATGTGATGAGTGTTAAATTACCAGTCATCGACCCCTTGATTGCAATGTCTCATGGTTTTTAATGGTGGTCTTTGAGACTTGTCACTCTAAATGTCAATTTGTCTTTTCCCCTCCTTTCTTTTTTTCTTTTTTTTCTTTTTTTTCTTTTTTTTCTTTTTTTTCTTTCTTTCTTTCTTTCTTTTTTCCTTCTTTCTTTTTTTTTTTCATTTCTTTTTTTTTTTTCTTTTCTTTCTTTTTTTTTTTCTCTCCTGTTACTTCCCAGAAAGTCTCCTTGGCTGCTGTTCTGAAACTTTGTGGACCATTTGGAATGACACCATTTCCATCCAGTGTTGGCTTAATGGGAAATAATACCCTTCTTGATGAATTGCATGATCCTGTGGTGGGGGAAATAAGATCCAAAGGTGCTTTTCTACTTTCTGCTAGTTCTTGGAAGCATTGCGTGCTAATGGAATGAACTCTGGCTGTTCTTTAGAAGAGAAACAAAGGGAACAGGTTACAATTCTGGTTTAAATCAAATCACTCTGTAAATGCTTGTGAATCATTTTAAAACTGTAAGAATGGAGAAGCTCATTATAGAATGCAATGCCAGGAACTACTTTAGTTACCGATGGAAGGAGGAGACTGCCTTCCCCAGCATTAGCAGAACATTAATTCTGCAATACTCGTAGAACTTTCTAAAAGCAAACCCAGCCACCTTAAGAAACATCCAAAACCCAGCTATGCATACCAAGTACAGTTCTGAACCTTTGAGGATAGGGCACCACACAGTCATATAGCCTGAATTTTTATTATTTTTCTGTTAACTGCAACAATTTGATGATGATTCAGACAAATGAATTTTTCTTGTGTGTTTTCTAGTGCAGTTGCATGTGGTCTGGCATTACTTCCATTCAAGCTGGTCGAGTTTCCAGGAATCCTGCTTGTCCTGTGCTTTGTTGTTCTGCACTGCCTTCCTGCCTCGTTTGCACTTGGTCTCCTACTCCACCTTTTCTCCTTTCCTCCTCTCTTGTGCCCTAAACCTTCTCAAGTTTTTCAGCTCCTTCTTCCTTCCTTCAATTGCCTCTACTCTCCCTCCATTTTCAACCTTTAACACTTAGAGCCCACTTAATGAACAGGACGTATTGCTGTATTCCACGCTTCTCCCTTACGCATCCAGGTTGCG
Organism: Cariama cristata; assembly: GCF_000690535.1. NCBI lineage: Eukaryota > Metazoa > Chordata > Aves > Cariamiformes > Cariamidae > Cariama > Cariama cristata. The sequence goes on along the minus strand of NW_009624876.1, from coordinate 20,744 downwards.
GAGAAGCAGGCCCACTTCCCCAGGTGGAGCTGTGTTTGTGCCGTGGGCACAGCCAGGATCAGGCCATCAAGCAACTGTATTGCTTGAGCAAACTTGTTCTTACCATTCAGAGGGGGTTCAGTGGACGATGGAATCCCAGCCTAAATCAGCAGCTTGACTTAGGGCTTCGGTGCATGTGTTCTTGCTGTTGAAGGCTCGGTGCTCAAAAAGACTAAGCAGCTGCAATTCTGAAATGAGGAGGGGAAAATGTCATGGTCGGGATTTCTGCATATTTACGCCAAAGGTCATACAGCATGCTCATCAAAAAACAGGCAGTGAAATTCTTGTGTTGGTATTTGGGGGTGGTTGCCCACCCCTCCTTTCCTGCTTGCCAAAGTTTCTTCTCCCTGACCTACTGGATGGTATTTTCCAGTACTGAAGAGAGAAAATACCAAGGATTCCTCCAAGAGAGTTGCGATTCAGCAGCAGCAGTTTTTGTGAGATCTATTTGCTTGAAGTGCATCGATGCACGGTTAGGCTGACACAGTGGAGATGTTACGCTGGCATATGACTGTAACAGTGTGATGTAGCTGTAAATGACAGTTCGTGCTGTTTATTGGGACTGTTATAATTATGGGATCTGCTATAAATCTTCATTCAAAAACCTGACACTGTAAACAAAGCCCTTTAATTAAAAAAAGGAAAAAAAATATACCCCCCAGCCCACGTACAAAAGGAAGGAACAGCTCAAACTGAAGAGAGCAGCCAAAATAATTGCTGTGTACTGTACAGTGATGATGGAGAGCAGACAAAGAGCATACACCGAGGAGCCACGGAAATGAAGCATCGTAAAAGGACTGGTGACAGATAACGCTATTAGGAGTGCGCTCGCCCACACGAACGCGATGATACATATGTTGGCACCAGCGAGCAGGAGGGAAGTTCAAAATGATTGCACAAGGCGTTTGCTAAGGGACCGGGCTCGGCAGGCCCAGGCCGGAGGAACTTCAGTTTCGTTCTGAAGCAATTCTTCTTTTTTTCTCTTGAGATGCAGAGACTGGGTGTAAACAGCAGTGGGCTTGAGTACGCAGTCGGCCTCTGCTTCTGCGGCAGGGAATGAAGACATGGAAGAAATCCCCTTTGTCCCGGTTAGATGTGTGTGTGCGTGTGTCTACTTTCTCTCCATTTAAAATATTTCTTCAAACTTGATTTGTTCCAGAACTAACTTGCTTATCCTGACAGAATCGGTGCACACCTTTCCTTAGCGAGGTGATGGCTGGGGAAAGGTTTGATGACATTTGAACATCAGTGCAGACTTGCCCTCGACTGCCCATGGCTGACTAATCCTTGCTGAGCTCAGTGCTCTCTGAAGGGAGAGCCAATATTTGAACAATTTTAGTTGTTCCCATGGCTGCGTTAAAAGTCCTTCACTCTTCCACCTTCCCTGCCATGCTGATTGCTTGGGGATGCATATCCCTTTGGCTTCTGCCATCTGTTTTGCAGCCCTGATACTTGTTCAAATTTATTCCAACTTGAAGTCTGATATTTGGAAAAAAAACAACCCTTGAGTTTGCTTCTCCTTACACCAGCCTTTCCCATTGTATATGAAAAATGGCTGTACTTGTATAGTTGTACACATGCCAGCCAGGGAACCTGGTTGCCCACTGCCATAACCAGATTAGCACATTGCCTGCCGTCGGCATCCAGAAAATAAAGGATTGCTCCATCACTGGTGGAAGAGCAGAATGAGGCTCTGTGTTGAGCCTATGTCATTCCACATCCACAGGGATATGAGTTGGATCAGGAGGTGATGATGTGTAAAACTTGATGTGGAGAGGTAAAACATAGTGTGTGTCGGTTCTGAAACATCTCCTTTCAATGCAGAGGTTTTACTGGCTGTGCTGGCCCTCCCATAAGGGTACAGTTGAAATAGCAGACTTACCAGTACACGTCTGTTCGGGCCATGCAAGGCCTGAAAAGCACTGAAATTCACTGTGCTGCTTCTCTTTCTAAAGCAGAATATAATTGGTGCAAAAGCAGTGAATCTGGACTAAAAGACACCTTTCTTCTTAGTGGTGTTGACTGACCTGGGCTCTTTGCTGGTTCCCCACCAGTTCTTAAGGGACCTTCTGACCCATCTCTTCCTCCCACGAGCGGGATGGGTAGAAGTATGAACTTTTAGCGTGGTGCTCTGAACTAATCCTTCCCTGGGCTTTGGACTGCTGTGCTTCCCGGTGATGAAAACCACATCCATCATTTACTGGCCTGAAAAAGAAAGCAGGGATGTTTTCCCAAAAGTTTGGATCTGTGTCAGCAGAAATTAGGAAGAATGGTCTTTTGAATTAAGCTATGATAAATTGTGATCTAGATGGCTAGAGATTTTCATGCTCGTATAAGATGACAGATAACCAGCTACTGCAAAAATAGAAAGAGTTAATAAAGATGCTTCTTTCTCTGAATGTCATTCACCCTTCCTGTAAGCCTTGGCCTTTCCAGCCCATAGGGAAGTTTGGCAATGCTTCCTCCCCTCCTGATTTCTTGCCCTAGAACTCAGGAAACTGGCCAGTCTTGGTACTACCTTCTGGTAAACGCTTACAATTTACACTCGCCACGTGTTGAATATACAGACTTGTTAACATACTTCAGCAAGATTCTTGTGTAATTATGCAAGCACAGACACAAAATCACTGACCCTCAGTGATCCTGCCTATACTCATAAGTACACATGTACCTCTGCATATATATACATTTATATTTTTAACATTTTTCTTTCAGGTGTTAGAACATGATGGTGCTTACTTAATTTTTTACATGTTTTTGTAGACTTCTAACTGATCCTTTATGTATATGGCTCCTTTCCGTAGCTAGATACTGCATCCAGATTCATATCCTTTATCTGGCACCCTGATTGTTACTTTGATAGTGTTTCAGTTTTTAATGGGCAGTGGCCATGAACTGAGTTGCAGAAAAAGAATATTATTTGCAAAGAGCCTCAAAGCATTACGCAATAACCACAAAGAGCATCAACATTTACTTTGCGTGTTTTCTAAGGGCTTATACCAAGGCAGGCTGAAATTTAATGAAAAGATCAAAGTGACTAGACTTGGCTTTGGATCAAACCCTAATACAATTCATTTCTTGCTGACTTTTGTTTGATATCAGAAAGTATTAAGGCACTTATCCTTATGATTTTAAGAGGCCTAATTTTAGAGGATAGAGTGGATCAGAAATGTTAACTTCTGTTCCAGAGCAGCTGACTGAATTATACATCTGTGTTTTCTAAGCTGTCATAGGCAAAGCATACGTACTTTTCCAATCTTGCAAAAAGGATAAAAAGTCGAGATGGTGCCAAATCTGCAAAGAAAATGTCATGTGAAAGACAATTTCATGCTTACTTTGGTATCAGCTATTACACTGTTCTTTAACTGAACCGGACTTCCTTAGGTTTTCTGCTACAGAATCGCTATGGCTTTTCCCAGATTTTCTGGCTATTAAAATTCAGCCCTACAACTCCAGAGCTCCCTTTCCTAATGTTATTTTATCCTAGCTAGAGGAAAGTGGTTTAAGTGACAGATATATTTTAATGGACAAAACCTTACTATTAAGAATTTAAAGAATATTATACCTCCTCTGGACTTAGAAACCTCAGGTTGGAGAAGAAAAGGTTTTATTTCACCTTTTTAATAATGTTCCAGCTCTCCAAGGAACACCACGGTATTAGTGTGCCTGTGCTCTTGGACCTTACCTTCCCATCCTATAGAGATTTTGCATGTTCTGTTCATCTATAATAAACCAGCATTAAAAAATAAACTCTGGATGTAGAAACATACTTTCCCTCAGTCTTCTGGAATTACAGACAGTCCCCCAGCATATTCCCACTTTCGGAACTTGTTTTTGAGATAGTCACTTGTTGCATCATTGTAGTGAAATCTTTATCAATGAGCTCAAAGGCTGGATTATGAATGTTTGTTTTCAATTCCTTCATCTCATGGGTTTTGGTGGTTATCTTTGCGATGGTATAGTGATGTAACACAAACCTTAGCTGAAGTTTGTTGTTTGTTCCTCTTGGCTTCTCTTTGTTTCAGCTTCTCAGTCCTTGCTGCTTAGGGATGTTCCTTTCTTCTCTGCTGGCTGGAGCTGGCTGGATTCACAAGCTTAATGTTGCAGTAATTACTCTGGAATTCATTATAAGATGTTTAGTATCAGAGCCTGGCTACTTAAAAGAAAAGAGCAGCGAGTTTCCAGGCAGGGATCAGTTCTGACAACTGCTTGCAGAAGGATTTAGCGAGGTGACACCTGCTTCTCTGCTGCAAGCTGATCTTTTTTTCTTTCTCTTGCTGCCATTTTCCCACGTCTTCGGTGATTCACAGCCTCCTACACTGTGGTCCACTGGGACTGCCAGAGATGACTTTGTTATTAGATGATGTTTCTTGGATGACCCAAGTTTTCCTTGTAATCTGATTCCATCAAGGGGATGGGGTTAGGCCTCTGGGACTTTTGGGAATGGCTTGCACTGCACACACTCAAGGGAAGCTTGTTCAAAGTGACCTAAAAGCTTAAAAGTCTCAAAGGAATCACCGGTTTTCAGTTCCGAGCCCTAAAACGTGAGTTACGGAAGCGCCTGAGCATTTTGGGGTGAGTCCCCTTGCTCCGTGCTCGGCTCTCCTGCTCGCCTGTCCTGTAGTCCGAAGCTCCTCTGTCCCTCCAGGGACACGATCCCGCGTGGACCCGGGGTACCCGTGCCAAATGACCCCTGGCGTCTGCACTGCCCTGGAGCTTTCACTCTTGTGCCCTTCTCTTGTATCTGTGTGCTTAGTATGTGAGACTTCTTGATCCCGCGTAGAACTAAAAGCACAACCTTGGGGTCTGCTTATGAGACACCATTAAAAAGCCTTTACAGACTTCTGCTTGGGATGTGCGAAAGTCCACCTTCTTGGCAGAGTGGTATGTTTCCATTTTCTATTTATGAGAACGATAGCAAATCACAAAATATCACAAGATTACTTCTGT
>NW_009624876.1:7639-15724 GCF_000690535.1 Cariama cristata | reverse complement strand
TGATACCCCCCCCCCAAAAAAAAAAAAAAAAACACCAACAGAAAACGGGATATTAGAAAAATAAATAGTACTGTGTACTTTCTGCCACCGGCTTGTTAGAGCTCCCATTTTTTTCCACGTGCTTTGCAGCACTGAGAATTATAAACACAGCTAGTCTCGTCCTTTTCCAGCACTGGTTAGACTGTGTCCCTCCGGTATTCAGGTTCCTTGCCAGAGTTGCCAAGAGGCACTAATGAATGGACATTCATTCACTCCAAACTGCATTGGTGCTGCAAAACTGTTTCCTATAGGTGCCTGATCTGCAGTGGTTCAGGTGTTTAGCGATGGTATTAATCATTTATTTGTGCTGTTGATCTGAGCCACGCTTTAGTCCGTGAAGAAGGGTGCAGAGGATATTCAATATAAATCTGAGCTGTGCAATTCTCTCTTAAGGTACATGTCGTAAAGGTGCCAGGGAATTAATTCCCTCGCTGCTTCTGCCACAAATGGGATTTAATGTGAGCTGAGAAACTTCAGCTGATGTTCAGTGGTTTATTGTGTGTCAGGCAAGCCTGGAAACTTGCTCCATGAAGGCTGTGCGTGCTGTTGACTGATTAAATATTTCACCTACTTCAACAGTGGGAGATAGTTTAATTAAAGAGAATAGGTAGCACGTACTATATCAAACACTTTAATTCTGGAAACTTGGAAATGAGAGTTAATAGATTCATGCCGAAGCGTGCTTACACGGGATTAATGACTTTTGTTAAGCTGATGATTATTCATTTCCATTTGAATCCATTGCTCTAAGAATACACTTGGGATCCAAAAAATTTTAAAAATGTGGATGTGGGGGCTTGAGGGCGGGAAGGCCAGGACTGAAATGTGTTTCCCTTGAGTAGCACGGAGTTAAAACACCTTGGCTGATGCTTCAGGTAACTGTGACTGTCATTTCAGCCCTGTATGTAGCCCTGTGACGTTCTGCTCGGTTTTCAAGCACGCTGTAATACCGAGGGTAGAGTTTAAAGACAGCACTAAAAATAAAGGTATGAAATATTAAGGAAACCCCTATTTCATGCCAGTGGTTGTGGGGAAACACAGTGAAGGTTTGCACGATGTTCACATGGGCTTTGGTGTCATCCAGCTCTCCCTGACGTCCAGAGTCATCCTACAGGCTCGGGGACGTGGCTCAGACCTGATTCGCCTGGATTAGCAGCACAACCTCTTTTCTCATGTCTTGCTTCATCCAGGATAAAAGAAACTGCCTCCCAGTTGCAGGACTGGGATTTAAAACAAATGGGCAGTGGTAAGAGATGTAAGTAAGCCCTTTTTAAGGAGGTGCCCTGCAGAATTTGAAGAAAAAGTGAGCATGGGGTGGAAGAAGAGAACGCCGAGGTACCCGGGTGTGAGGTTTTGATGCAGCAAGAAGGATGGGGGGTGACAGGAAGGATCAGGCGAAGGAATGAGTCTCTACTGACACTCACACAGAAAGGGAAGAGCATTAACTCAGATCTATTGATTGGCATTGGTACAAAAGTATTATTTTTCCCTTAAGCACAAGTATGCTGTCACAGCTGTTTGGTTACTGCTGTCTCCTCCCAACAAAAGACATTACCTTAATGCAGAGAGGTTGCTATAAGCTGCAGGCGTAACTGAGGCCGTGCCATGTTCTCAACCACAATTATGCAGATTATTTTTTCTAGTGCGTTTTAACATCTTTATATTTTTCTCTCCTAATTGCTTCTGTTGATATTCAGACTTCCTCAATGGTAACTGCTCACATTAAATGGTAGGAGGAGGGAAGAGTGAAAACCTGAGTGATTATGATGGGAGGCTCCTTTCCCCGACTCTTGCAAAATCCTTATCAACAACAACTGAGATCAACATGGGGGATAAGAGAAGCACAAAAAAGGTACGTGAGGGGTTAAAAAGACAATGCAGATGGCTGTAGAACAACATCTTCCTCTCTCAAATAAAATGCTCTTATCCACAAACCATCTATCTCAGTCCTCATTAAAGTTACTGGGAGCCTTTCCATTAACTTCAAAGGATATTGGAGCAGCCCCAGATCCTCCGTGCTGGGTGTAACGGGCACAGTCTTTAAGCTCAGAGGTGAGCGGAAGGAATTTTATGACTTGAGAGTCTGTGTGAAATCCCAACCCTCTGGAATCCAATGGTGAAGCTCCCATTAACTTCATTAGCGCTGGGATTTTGCCACTAGACTCAGCATGAAGTGAAATCAATGTGGCGAGAGGCAGCGGGATGTTTGACAACAGAGATGCTAGCTATGTTTTATCCACAGCTGGAATGCCTCAGCTATTTTTACTGTTAAAGTTTCATGCTGCCATTTCAGTGGCAATAGGAGTGAATTGAGCCCGACCACAGCTGCCTGTCTTGTACGGCGAGAAATTCTGGCATGGGCTTTCCTTCCAAAAACGCTCCCTTGGGAGTTTTCCAGTTTATCCAGAGGTGGCTGTATCTAATACGCAGCAGATAACTGGAATATAGTACACTTCCATCCAGCAGCAGAGACCATGCCCATAATCCGTACCCAGGTGGAAGAAAGCCTAAAGCAAGAGTTAAAATAAAAATAAGGAATTTGGAAGAAAAGCAGCTTGTAAGAAAGTAATGAGCTGTACTCATCCAGCTGTGCTATCTGCAGGGAAATGATGTATTTTTGAATTGGAAAGAGATGTGTGTGCGTGTGTAAGGAGGAGGAAAAAGTGATTGAAAACACATGCAAATGGAAAGGATTTTCACCAAACTCTCCCTCAATCTGAAAAGAAAGCTGTCCATTATAATAATTGCAATGTAAGCCCCAGAAATATGCTGCAGTATGAGGCCAGATCCCTCCCTGGAGGGCTTGCAGGCAGAGATGAATATAAAAAGAAAGCACAGGAGTTCAGGGGTAGGTCAATACAATGATTTCAGTTTGTAAGCCACTAGTACAGGATTTTCTAGAAAGGACTAAAAATCTATTTCCGTTAGCGATTGGGGTTGAACTCCAAAACCTGAGGGCTCTTCAAACTCCAGTCGCTTTCAAAAATGTTTGGGGTTGTCAATATCTAATCCTGGCCCGCTTCCCAACCTCGGGGTGCCTTTGAAGTACGGCTACCGAGAGCTGCTCCGCGCTCCTCCTCTGCCCTAGCCTGCTCCCTCGGCAGGCTCCAAAATGGAAGGGTTTGCGGTAAGCACGTGGTTCACCTTTTATTTCTACGTGTTTTCAACTGGTATTAGCAGTACATTCCTCGAAAGAGATGGGCATGATAACAAGGTGATGCTTAATTGAGATCTCTAAATTAAGCCACTGGCTGTAGGCTCCCTCTGTAGCCACCAAAGATCTTTGTCCTTGGGGAGAGCACGTAGACGTAGATGCTCCATTGTAGTGCCCGTGTTTAGATGGGCTGCCAGCGAGTGACTTCTCCTGGGGTTAAATGGTTCATCCCTTCAAATACTATTTTATTGGTAATGCCAGCGTGTCGTTCAGGTAGAGAATCATTAAAAGGGGAACATCTTTTCCATCTCCTTTTCTGTGTGGTAATGCTAAATGTGGTTCCTTGTGTGTGCGTGTCCCCAAATCCATTTCTGTTTCTGGAGCTTCCAGGGTGCCTGACTTCATCTGCTTGATTATCTCGAGCCTTGGGAATGCTGGCTTTGTTCCCAAAACCACCCAAATGCGCTGAGCAAACACTGCTCCTCATCAGCCTGCATCAGGGCTGGTGGTTAAAGCCTCCTATGCAAGAAAGCTGCCTAGGAGCTGCTTTTCGATGAGATCATCTTTAATGATACGGGGTTGTCTTCTTCGGTGAACTGGATTGAACACGAGGGCAGTATTACGGCCAAATAAAAGAGCTGTTGTTTCCGAATGTTTTTGTAGCTTTCTAGGATTGCGTTTTTGCACAGAAGTGGGCATTCATTCTTCGTTACGTTGCAGTTTCATCTTTCATACTGACAGCGTGGTTTCTGTCCCTGGAAGCAGTTCCAGTAAATTCTGCAATGGGTTTTTTACAATGTTAATGGGGAGGGGGTGGGTTTTTCTCTAAGAGGGATGAAGAGCTGTATCTCTGACGATGCAAACTGCCTGAGCAGAACTGCATTGTTTGCTCAAGTCTGGCTATAGACCGTTGCTGTTCTTGTGCATCGAGCAGCTGGTGTAAGCTGAAGCACTGGAAAGGGCAGGGTTGCTACCAGGCGTCTAACGGGGGCCATGGCACGACAGCTCCTGGGGTGGGGGTCCAGAAGCACCCCGTGCAACATCTCCAGCTCGTTGAAGGGTGTATTTGCTGCCACAGCTGCTCTGACATGCCGTCTCCTGAAAGAAACAACAGGAAATTAGGATGGGTTAGATATTACTGGGATACTAAGAAGAGGTATTATGTTTCTATATTAGCTGATAATATCTGGGCTATGCAAATGCGATCTTTATGGTCTGCAAGTATCTCCTCCTGCCTTCCACGAGGGAGATAAGTTTTTACAGCTTGCTCGAAACTTCACAGAAGATCAAGCTGCAGCGTTACGTTGTCAGAAACGGTCGAAGAGAGGCGGCAGGGGGGGGGTGGTTGTGTGAAAAAAAACCCAAACAGATAAGTTGTGTACCCTGACCCCCAGCCTGCGAGGGGGAGGCACATCTTGAATTTCCTCCTTGAATATTGCAGAACTGTGACCCTGCCGCTGTTTGTAGGTGGCAGAGGCAAATAACACGGATGGCAACTACAACCGCTGTTCAAATCTTAGCCAAGCGTGTGCGTACCCCCTCAGCTGCCGGGTTGGGAGCTGCCCGTGGACGGGAGGACGCTTGCTGGTCTCTGTCACTGTTCCCCTGATGGGTACGAAGTTGAGCGTTACCCTGGTGTTAGGGTGATCGCTTCCAGCGCGGCTTTTTGGGGGGAATAAATCCATCTGGTCAAATTAGGAAGTGATCCAAGGTCTTGCTCATAACCCAAATTAAGTAGAAAAAAAACCTTCTATTTTAGTTTAGAAGAGGTTTAACTCTCTTTGGCACAAAGCCCTCTGCACTCCCTCCTAGTCTGTCATGTAAGCGTCAAAGAAATTGTTATAGCTCAGCCAGATATGTTTAAAGATGTTCTAGAAAGACGTTATTCTGACAGAGCTGAGAGGATGGGCTTGTGCAGAGCTGAAACCGGCTTCTGGGAGCTTTTGGGCTGGAAGCTTTGAATGTTCAACCTGGAGACAGGCTCAGTTTTGATGGTTTCTATTGAGATTGGCGTTCAAACCAGTGCTAATGCACAGAGTTTTGCACGGCCTACCAAGCAGAAGATGTAGCTCTATCATAGGAGATGAAATTGAAGTATTTTCCATTGAGACAGCAGCTAGAAAAGGTTATGCACCACAGCTGCTGACTCTGAACATTTTAGAATCATTAAATCCAAGAAATTCATATCCGAGAATTTATAAAGACCTGGAGAGAGGAGCTCTGTTGACCTCTGTGTGTTGCGTTTTAGTCGACGAGTAGAAAAAAGCGTATTGCTAACCTACTCTGAAAATGGGGTGCTGGTGGTAAGTGTAGGTCTGTCAGCTTGACGTTGATCCCAAGGACAGTAATGGAACAACTGAAACACGGCTCCTTTAATAACAAGTTAAGGGAGGACTACTTTCTTAGCATCTGTCTACTGAGCCTAAGGAAAACGGATCTTGTCAAATCAGCCTGAGGTATTTTATTTTACCAAGATTACAAGCTTGCCTGATAAAAGACGCAGTAGTCTTCTGAGTGGCCCTCCTTCACATCTCGGCCCAGAGACAAAATGAACAATGTCCAACTGCAAACGGTTTTGACGCTGACAGATCTCCAAATGGAGATGGATGGAGGGAATCATCTCTGAGCTGGTGTGTGGGCAGCGGGGTTCCCTGGGCATCGTTTGCTGCCCTTTCGCTATTCAACACTCGTATCGGTAGCCTGCTAGAAAACATCAAATCATTACCGATAATGTTTGCAGATGTGCATGCAGACCGGTGACTGCCGAGGCGATGGGTAAGTCGGCTCACTGGAAGAGCCGCCTGCATTATTTGATAAATGGGAGAGTGTAAGAAACGCTCATTTATTATTTGCCCGATACAGGGGTTTGTATGGAGAGCTCAGGACCGAGGCTTTGGTCCTGCAGAGCAGTGACTGAGAGGCCCCGACGGATGGAAAAGGGAGCACAAATCCCGACGCTCTGCCAGGGTGTGGGGTTTGATAAGGCACCGTGGTGGACGTGGAAGGAAACGTTAGAAAACTAACCTCCGTATTGGTACGAGGAAGGGGGTTGTTGGCAAAGTCGCTGTTCTGTTGGATAAAATCCACTTTTGTGCAGAGGGCTGGCACAGATCTTATCGAGGCTTGGAATGAGATTTTCATCTCGGGCTGCCTTTCGGTGCAGGGGTAGGGTTTACCCTTTGAGCCTTTGCATGTAATTTTGCTACATCAGGATTTAAATTCCATATTTACTGTTTTTCTGGCAAACATTTAGGTAAATGTTGCATTAGGTAGACATTTATTTTAATAACATTGACATTTATCTTGCTTTTCTCCTGACATTTTTAGCATCTTCATAGATACCTGGATAGCTATTTCTGTTCTAAAATTTGCACTAATTAATTGCTTTTCTGTGTATCTGTGGGAGCAGCTATCAGCAAAGAGAAAGGCACTGCAGTTTAACATCATTTGATTAAACATAAATTGAGATAATTAAAGATGTGGTATTTAACGTAGTTGCTTTAGGGCTGAAAACCAACATCCTGATACCCGCTGAGAAATACCTTACTGCACAAATAATCTCTGTTCTAGTAACTTCTGCCGTGACTAAGGCTAGCATTGGAATGTGGCCCGTGGTAATTACTGCTTTGAGACAAAGGGGATGCTTTCTCTTCACCCAGAAATAAATCACTTTGATTGCTCTTCTCCTATGACAGAGCACCGTATGTATACTTCAAGATGTACAACGCAGCAGTGAAGCCTTTTAGAACTGGATCATCCCGACAGTCAGCAGTGGGGAAGCTAATGCAAGTGGTGGGTGAGCAAATAAACGCCAACAATTTCGGGGGTGTCAGGGATGCGACGTGGTACTTGCGCAGCTGAAAGCGCCGTACATCTTTCAGTCACCAGAATCGATCCTTCCAGAGGTGAGACCCGGCTCGCCCAGGTGTGACTGAGCTGGAGGAACATCTCGGGATTGCTCTTTGGGGGGATTGCCTGAGCGCTGAGCGGAGCTGCCGTCATGGTGAGAAAACACTTCGTCGTGTCAAGGGCTGATAACAGGAATGAAGTCGTCCTGTGAGCACGTTTTGGAAGTAAAAACACGCATAATTGGTTCAATGTCCCTTAGCAGGCTGGTATGTGACGACTCTGGAAAGTTTCAGAAAAGCTGTTGGAGAGCAAGGAAGGGAGAGCATCCCCTTTGAGAGCGTATTTGCTGAAAGCACGGGGCTTTCTCATGGAGCCGCTCCATGCACAGCCGGGGGTGACCTCACGAACACAGAGTTGTTTGTGAAGTTAGTAACCAGCCCCTTGGGAAGGGTTTCTAAAAACGGCTCTTTTTTATTACTTGGCAAGCACTCAAAACATAAAGTCTAAGGCAGAAATTGCTGATGTGCTTTCATCAATTCCCTTCTGATGGCTGTCTCTTCTTTCTTCAATCTGGGGTCTGAGATGCTTTGGGAAGTCTGGCATCTTCTTCCCTCCCTTCCCTGACTCGAGCCTTTCCCCAGGCTGCAAAGTCAGCCTCAATCTCTCTGTCTCTCATCCTGCTCTGAAGTCTTTAAACCTTTAACCAACGCCGCAGTTAAACAAACAGCCCCTTCTAACGGTGCTGCGAAAGCACATCTCGCTCCGCATGGCCTGTCTTTCTGTACGGGAGGCATGGCAAGAACTGGAGGAGCCACCTCTGCCGACAGCCACCCGCTTCTTCCAGGGCTTTCCGCCCCGGCTGGCCGTCGTCAGCCCCCGGTATCGTCCCTGCTGTGGCAGAGAGGAGAGGTGAGCAGCCAGCACCGAGGTTCGGGTCTCACGGAGCATCTGCTGAGGTGGCGTCCGCCAACGACTGCGAACCTGGGCTCGGTACCGCGTTTTCTCCTCTGGCTCAGCTGAAAGGCTGACGGGGGGGGGGGGGG
>NW_009624876.1:3113-7608 GCF_000690535.1 Cariama cristata | reverse complement strand
TAAAAGGTGTTAAGTCGGCACCCACCCAGCACCTGCCGCGGACAAGATTGCTTCATTGTCTCCCGTGGGTTCGTTTGAAAAAGCAAATATATGTACTTTGCATATCTAATGCAACTAGAAGAGCCAGAAAAAGAAGAAAAAAGGAGGTGGTTCTGTTGCATTTCTGGAGCCATTCTACTTTTGTGTAAAATCAGCATTGTGATTGAGGCATTCTTCTTATAATTTTGCAGATACGTGTTTGTAATGTGAGGCATTGCCACGTGGCATTTTTACACACACCCCCTCCCTTTTTTTTTTCCTTCTTTATAAAATTTCATGCTTTCAGTTCTGAAGTAAATGAAAGGTTTTGGATTGACAGTTCCAGCTGTAGATGCTGTCTGTTCGTACAGCAGGTGCGGTACAGTAGCAGAATTAAACTGCCAGTTTAATTTTGCTCGAGCACCTCTGATCTGATCCGAAGAAATCTTCGTGCCAGCGGAGAAAGTTAGCAATTGTGTTTTCAGTACAAGCATGAACTTTTATAGCGCAGAAGTTATGCAGCTGACTAAAGTGCCCTGACTGGTGGTACTGCTGCCCTTCCATCCCTGGCCTCACTTTCTGGTTATAAACCCCTGCCTCTTTACCCCTGGCCGTAGCAGGTTTCCTACTTTCTGGATCTGCTGGGCTTCAGTAACATCTTTGCTGAGAAAAATTCCCGTTGTCTAATCTTAAGCCTTGTGCGTTTTTATGCATTTTCTTGTCATTTGCATTTTTTTTTTTTAAAAAAAAAAAAAAGGTGGGGGGAGCTTGAATCCTAACAGAGCAACTATTTAAGCGGTGAGTGCGACTTGGAGGCTAAACCAAACCTTTTCCTTTTGAATCGCTCCATGGGTGGTGCTGCTTCTGTACAAGCACAAGGTGCCCTTAGTATGTTTGTAATTGAAAATTATTTCCTGCAATATGAGTGCAGATGGAGTCAATAATTGGTGCTTATTTCTAGGCTCTTTCTGTCTTCTCATGGGGGGAAAAAAGGCTTTCTGATGCCCTTTTGAAGCTGAGCACGATGCACAAATCAGACAGACCTTTCATCTTCCTCTATCCTATTGCTCACCGTCTTCTCTGTTGGAACGCGAGGACAGCGGCATGCGTCTGGCATGTGGATCAGGACTCCTGTGTGTGGGGCTGGGGATGGACCACAGCCGTCCCTTCGGTGCAGGACGCCCAGAAGGGGCTCATCCCACCCCCAGCCTGTGGAATGAGCAGTTTCCATCAGGGTCTGTGCCCAGCCCCACGGCAGGGCTGGATCCCCATCTCTCACTGGTCCCAGGTGGGAGCTGGTGCTGGCTGCCCCTCGCAGGGGGACAACGTGTGGCCCCGGGGCGAACGGCCCTCACCTCCGCCTGTTGCTATCAAAACCCAGGGGAGATTCCTTTTCCAGAAACCTAATAGGAGATGTTTCAATCTCTTCTAATTGAGTATCACTCTGAAATAAAATGCCATTTAAAAATCAATGTTCCTCTGTGTGCAGCTCTTTTCTCTCACCTCTTTCGCAGCGATTGAGGCATGGAGCTGAATTACAAGCCCTGCAACAGCTGGGTAATGACTGGCAACAAGGCACATTCGCAAGGGGCCAAAGCTTGGTCTAGACCTGGGCAGGTAGGAAAAATCGTCTCCTTTAAGAAAACCTGGCAGCTCAAACAGTCCAGCACAGTCTCTCTGCTCCCCATCCTGACCGCGGTTAGCCACCGGGCCGGCACGCCGGTGGGATGCTCTCCACACCCATCCTCCCTCTGCCAGGCACAATCCGTCCCTCTGTGCCGGCCGCTGGAAAAGCGCGTAGGGGGTCTTGAACAAAGGTCTGCCTGTGCGGCTGGTGAAGTGAGAAGCTCTCAGATGGAAACAACAGCAGCTTTTTTCTTTTTTTTTTTAAACAAAATCATTTATTTGAGTGGATTAGATGGTAACTGCATGCTGTCTTCAGTCATTTAAAACCAAATTAATGGAGCGGACTCATAAGCCGAGGCATAGGGAAGCAAGTAAATCCTTCTTCCCAAGTCTCAGGGGAATTGCTTTTTCCTTGCAGCATGTGAGAAGGACTCACACGTGCTTAAAATGTCACGTATCGGTTACAAAGCCCACACCGCTGTTCAGATGACACCACTGGTAAGCACAGAGTTTTCTTCCCTCTTGACCCGGTAACGTGTGTGCCCTCTCATCGTCATCCCCCATTTTATTTTAACAAGGACCAGGCTACACCAGCAGCATAACAATTTGTTTCACAGCGCTTTCTCCTCATCTAAGGATGATCTTTAGAAAAACAGCTGGGGTTGGATTGACACATGGGCAATCGCCAGACTAAGGCTGGAGTGCACGGAAAGTCTGGCCTAGCCCATCTGCATTCAAAGCTAACGCTCCTCTTGCTTTTCAGGATTAGTAGCTGGCAGCAATTCAGGCTGGGTGCAGCGATGCTGCTGTTTGCAGCTGGAGGTGCAGGGGGAGGTTTGCTGCTCCCTTACGCACCAGCGTTGGCTGGAAGAGCTGGCGGGTTGCTTCAGATAACCGTCTGGGTTGGGGTATTTTGGGGTAACTGCCGCTGGGATTGCCCTCAACACAAAAGTCTGTTCAAGTCAGTGGTAGTCTGCTGAGCAGAGATTTCTGCTCGTTGGCATGAAGTCTAAAATGACTGGATTGGAAAAGGTGTGGGTTTCCAGTTCTCCTTGAGCAGATGTTTCTGCCCAGGATAACTCCCCTCTGGGGATGGGGATGGATGGAAATTAGTTACAGGGAGTTCCAAGGGAAGGCAAAAATAAAAGCGATTTCATTATGAAGTAAGTGTTTATGTTGCAGAAATAAGTAATGGGTTTTGAGCAATAGTGATTTTAGGATATAAAATAGAGAAATTAAATATTTTATGCTGGAAAAGAGTTTTGGTAGATTCTGAATACTAGATTTTAGGCTGGAGTAAGTTTATACCATTAGTTCTGTACAGAAAAATGAGATTTTTGTAATGGGAACGGTAGCAGGACATGATGTGTAGTAGATGAGAGACATGATGAAAGAGGGGCTTTCTCTCAGCCTGCACTTACACCCAGAAAATTTTGATTTTTCCTGTTAGTATCTTGACCAAAGCCCCAAACATTTTTAATGCATACTCTGGATGTTGCTTTGCACTGTGCTGCACAGCGTAGGGGCAGCTGACTGAAACAGACTGATGGGGAAGGCATAAAAATTATTGTACAAAGAGAGATTGTTTAGATATCTTTATTTAGCAAGTGAAGTATGTTGCCAATAGGAAAGAGAAAAATGGAGACTCAGCTGTGTTTACAAAGGCAACAGAAATTTTCCTGAAGTGAGGCCAACTTTGATATGAGCTATTAAGTTTGCTTGATTTTTGCAGGGCTAATTCTGAATAGGATTTGAATGTCATGTTTTTGAGCAAGGGCGTAAACAACTTACCTTCAGTTCACGTTAGCTTTGTTTCCGTGCTTCTTAAAACTGACACTTGGTCTGGCGCTTGCAGACGTCTGACATGGCTGAGATTGCAGCACGACCTGAAACGGGTTGTGCCCTGAGCCCTGGGCGCTTTTGGGAAGAGCTGGGATCCTTGCAGCACCGAAACAAGTTCTTGATACAAGTGCCAAGTGCCTTGTTTTGATCCTGTATTTTTTGTCCTTCTCTTCTTCCATCCCAGCAAATGTTTTCCTTGTGGCCTGGATCCAACAAGCCGTTTAACTGCGTGCAGGTGCAAGCGCGTGATGGGACCTACTAGCCCGTCTCACTGTGTGCTGAACTGTATTTTCAATGAAAAACAACCTACAAGACAACCTCTGCACCCGCCTGCCCCTGCCAGTCCCAACCTTTGTTAGTGCTGAGTACAAGCATCTTTCCAGAGCGCCGAGCTCAGGGTGGCAAACCGGGAAATACCAAATTAAGGGACAAGTCCATACACCGCTCTCTCCGACCTCCAAAGATGGGTGTAGCTGCTGGGAATTACCTGCGGCACTTTGGCTTTCTCCAGGAGAGCAGTTTTGCAGCGCGGCAAGCTGGTCCTGGCTCCCGCTGCTCCGTGAACGCAGTTGTCTGAGCACAGGTTGGCTGGTCACGCAAGGCCACCCGCAACACTTGCACCATCAGTGATCCACGTTGTGCAAGTTGTCGGTAGCAGGTGCAGGTGGGGGTGTCCTAGAGATTGCCAGCCATGAAATGAGAGGAAACATTTTTCCACAGGGTTTCCTATAAATCACACTTTTTTCCTGTTACCTAGGCGTGGCAGTTAGCTGGTGGCTTCAATACCTGCAAACCTATGTGAGATGTCAAGTCTATATCCACCTCCATCCTGCCTCGGGTAGTGCCAGGCATGAGTGCCAGTACATGGGCATCCTTTCTCATCCCACTAGACCACTCGCACCCCTGACCGATTGACCATTAGCTTGACAGTCTTGCTCCTTGGCCCCTTTACTACTGCAGATGTAGGCGAGAAGGAGCTCTGAAGGGTCTCTTGTGTCTTACGCCCGCT
>NW_009624876.1:0-3082 GCF_000690535.1 Cariama cristata | reverse complement strand
TCTTTCCCCTTACCAGGAACCCTAGACCTTCTCTTTCCCCACTGCTTCCTTTCCTCATAATTTCACCCTTCCTATTATTCCCCCCTTTCTCCTTAATCCAAAGTTTTCTGCCAAGAAGAATTTATTTAGCTTCAAGTGCTTTTTTGATTTCTTGCTGTACTCAAATTGCAGCACCTCAAAGGGAGCCGTGCCCCTCCCCATCACCTTCTTAGCAGAGCCAGGTTGTCAGCGTATTCCTTCCACTCCCTGGTTGAAGTAGATGTTGTTCAGATTTTGAGGCTAGTGAACTCTCCCACGGATTCTGTTGAGCAAAAGAGAAAAATCGAAGGCTAGAAATTTTCTGGAGTTGCCCAACATGCGTACTGTGACCCGTTTGACTGAACCTCTTCCATGTATGACTGCCCACTGAAGAGCTCAATTCTTGTGGCAAGAATGCTGAACTGACTGTGTCCCAGGAGGGTCTTACTTGGTGCTACTCAAGTGGCTGTGACCCGTTTGACTGAACCTCTTCCATGTATGACTGCCCACTGAAGAGCTCAATTCTTGTGGCAACAGAGTGTTGAATTGGCCATGTCCCAGGAGGGACTTACTTGGTGCTGCTCAAGTGGAAAAGTCAACAGGCTTGCAAGTATGAAGTTGTGACCACAATCTGCTCATCGACAAGTTCTGGTGTAGACTTCTATCCACCTTAAGAAAATGATGGATTTGTCTGAAGATCATCTGGATGCACAGCCAGGAAGCATCACTTCCGTGGAGTTATTTATGGTGTCTGCCTCACATCAATGATATTTTCATCCTTCGGAGCACTGTGAGCGATCATTGGGTACAGCCAAGTTTGTGAGATTGGGTGGGAGTTCTATTTCAAAGGACTTCTACGTAACATCTGAATAAGGTTTGATTTGAACCCTGAGGAGGAAAATACAACAAATGGGCATGTTCCAACTCCCATTGATTTAGAGAGAAAAACAGCTACTGACATTCCTTGACAAATGGACTTGACTGAGGCTTAACCAAGGACACTAAACCATGGGCTCAGATGAAGAAGTTCCCAGAGAAGTCGTTTTGCAACCTGTCCTTTCCTTTGGCAGCCCAAGCTGATGGAAGCTCTAAGCTTTGTTCCTCTCCCAACCCAAACCCTAACCCTAGGCACGGGCTAAGCCTTTTTCCAAGGACCACAAGCTATAGCAGAAATCAAGAAGCTATCAGAGAAATATTTTTGCAGCCTCCCTTTTCAGCCACCACCCGACTGGAGTTGGAGGATTTTCAATCTCCTAACCCTAACCCTAAACACTGGCCCTGGCTGGACTATCACCAAGTAGCACAAGCCACACCAATGATGAAGTTTTCAGAGGCGAAACCCTAATGAAGGTGGTCCCTCCTGAGAGCTCCTTGGCAGCTCTACATCACATGGAGCTCTAGGCTTTGACATTCTCCCGAACCTAACCCTAAACCCTGTGTGTGAGCTGAGCATTTGCCAAAGAGACCAAGCCATGGCCAAGATAAAGAATTTGTGAGAGGAGAAAGCTCTTTGCCTTCCTTTGGCAGTGCATTAACAACCCCATGCCAGCTGGAGCTATAGGACCTGTAAGAGTCCTCACTGTAACCCTAAGCCGAGATGTTGCTTGCTCCATTAGATAAGAACACTCGGCCACGGCTGAGGTGAAAAATTTAGCAGGGGATAAGTTTTTTGCTGTTCATTCCAGCCTTTCCCAAACCCTTTGCAGACTCATGCCAGCTGGAGCTCTACGCTTTGTCCCTCTTCCATCCCTAGCCCTAAAGCCTGAGCACAGCTGATCTTCAGCCAAGCACCCAGAGCGATGGTCCAGATGAAAAAGCAATGGGAGGAGAAATTTTTCTGTGGCCCACACTGTCCTTCAGAAGGCCTTCACCAGTGCCTTGCTAACTGGACCTTTAGGCTTTGTCTCTTTCCCAGCACTAAACCCAACCTTAACACTGTGCATGGGATGAACCCTTTGCTGGGGACCCAAAGCCCAAATTAAGCAGTTGTCAAAGGAATGATCTTTTAGGAGACTGCTATTTCTTTTGGCAGCCTGTGGGAAACGCAACATCAGCTGAAGCTTCAGGGCTTCTCTCCTTCCTAAAGCAAAAGCCTGACCTTGAGTTAACTATAGCTGGAGGCAACCAACCATGGTCCCAGTAAAGATGTTGGAAGAACAATCTTGCAGGTAACCCCCACCTTAACCCTAACACTACGTGTGGAATAAACCCTGGACCACCATTTAAATGAAAAAGTTCTTGGGGAAAAACATTTTTGCTGCCTCTTCCTTACTTTGGAAGCCCCTTGGCAGCCCCATGCCAACCGGAGCTCCTCTCCCAACTCTTTTCCCTGTTCCTGTCCCAACCCTAACCCTACCCCAGACTCTCACCTCAGATCATCTACAGACAAAGGCCTGCATCTGTGGCCCAGAGGAAAAAGTTGTCAGGGGATATATTTTTTTCAGCTTACACATTGCTTTGGCAGTCTAATGCCAACTGGAGCTTTAGGCTTTGTCCCATTCCCAACCATTTAATGTTACTGTAACCCGAATTTTATCTTTAACTCTATCCCTAACTGGACCATTCAAGGGATAACTGGATTATTCCAGTGCTGAGATGTTGACAATCCCTAGCCTTCTTTCTGGCTGTAGTGACTCACTTTTACTCTTTAAGGCCTGTGTCCCTTTTGACTCTTCTTTAGTGCCACAGCTAGGCACAGCACAATTAAATATTATTAACAGAGCCATGTGTTGCTAGTGTGTTCATAAGCATTATTTAGGGCTCTTCCTCTCTAATTAAAAAAAAAATAAATAAAATCCTCTGCGAGGTAGCACTGTTGTCTCTGTGATTAACTATGGGGAGGATGGAAGACCAGACAACATCCTTGTGAAATGGGTGCATTTGTCCACTAACCCATGTGAACTGGTACAGCTGAGTGATGAAGTAGTGATAACGCGGACTCCAGGCACCAGGTATCCTCCTGCCTGTTCTGGTGCAGGCTGAGCACCATTTCTACCCCATCTTGAAAATTCACCCCTGGTATCCAGCTGGGCAGAACAGAAGGATCAAACCAGCTCCCTGTTCT
>NW_009624875.1:42804-45403 GCF_000690535.1 Cariama cristata | reverse complement strand
ACCATTGATAAAGACATTAAACAGACCTGACCCCAATATCGAGCCCAGGAGAGCACCACTGGTGACCAGTCGCCAACTGGATTTAGGTCCATTCACCACCACTCTTTGGGCCCGGCCACCCAGCCAGTTTTTTACCCAGCGAAGTGTACACCCACCCAAGCCATGAGCAGCCAGTTTCTCCAAGAGAATGCTGTAGGAAACGGTGTCAAAGGCTTTACTAAAGTCCAGGTAGACAACATCCACAGCCTTTCCCTCATCCACTAAGCAGGTCACCTTGTCATAGAAGGAGATCAGGTCAGTCAAGCAGCACCTGCCTTGAATGTTCATGTTTTCCTAAATACACTTGTCTACGTTCAACTTCCAACCACTGAATTTCATTACTACTTTTCCTGTCAAATAAAAAAAAAATCCCAAATAAAAAACAAAATTCCCAAAGCCTTCTGTTATTAAACTCTTTCTGATGAGAAACTAAACATGGCCTTGTAAGGAGGTCCTTAAGAAGCTGCAACCAGTGAAAACAGTATTGTGCCTTAAGCCCAAACAGGGATTTATTAGTTGACTCACTTTCAACTTGTTCGTTATATCTAAGGAACAAACTGAACTTATTCACATAGCCAAGCTTCACTCCTCACAGTGTTCACATCCTTCGTAACCAGAAGTATTTCCCACAAGTAAAACACAATGAAGACTGCAAACTGTTCCCACCTGCATAGGGAGTATGAACTGTTTCCTTTACTCCTCTGTGCCCACCAAAAATCTGTATAACCTTCTGAAGGTGCCTATGTAAAGGTGGTCTAACTGTCATGCCTAGGTTTATTTAGGTGCCTGCAGTGGACATAGCTGTCAGGCTTTTGGTAGCAGGGGGAACGCCAGAGCAGGGATGCCTGTGAAGGGACTGTAGCCCATGGCTAAGCCCATCCTGGAGCAGAGGAGATGATTAAGAAGGAACGAGCAGCAGCAGCAGAATAAGAAACCAGGAGCAGCAAAAAAAAGGAAACCACTATGCACTGACCCCACCATCCTGCGCCATTCCCCGCCTCACATGCTGCAAGAGCAGAGGAGTGGGGACTAGGACATGGGGAGGAGAGGTGTGTGGACTGAAGCTGAAACAGTCAAAGGAGGAAAGGTGTTTTCCCTAGAGTGCCTTTTTAACTGTTGGTCTTCCTCGCTTCTTAATATCTGAATGTGTGATTATAAGATTATGTTAATTGGCAATAAAACAAATAAGTGAAATTCCCTGAGTGGAGACTCCTTTGCTCATGACAGTGCCTCAGCTGGGATCAGGGCCCTATTGCTCTCCATCTGCAAGGCCTAGGAAGTAATTCCAGTGAGAAAAACAAAAATCTATCACCATTTTTGAAATTGTGATTTTCACTGGTTTCTCAATCACTGGACTAATGGGGCATGCTTTAAGTCATTTTGGCTCACATTTAGAAAATATGAGTTTTATTACTAGACACTCTGAATGGCTTCCCTAATTACATTCTGGCACCTTCACACATTAACATCATTATCACTTGTCATGTTACCACATGATAACTCCACAGGCCACAGTCATGGATGAAGGCCTCCATATTAGGCATTTTACATGCAAGTGCCTGAATCAGAGAGCTGTGTAAGTGGAATAAGATTAGATCTGTTTACCAAAGTATTTAATACTACGATGCACTTGCTAGGATAAACAGAGCATTAAGACTCAATATACGTATCAAGCGTACACATCATCTGTAGAATAAAAGAGTCTGACCACAAATTTTTATGAAATCATTACTGAACCAAGGCTTCTTTCATAAAAGCTCAATCTCTCAGCCTTTAATGGGTACAATTAAATGGAGGCTCTGACCTAAGAAATACATCCCTTCATTGCTTTCTATTATCCCAGATACCAAAGGACTCAGAGCCAAGGGATTCAGGCTGTGGTGATGATGCTGACCTGCATCTCTGGCCATCTATGTCTGTGCAAAATGACACTGGCTTCATTCAGGTGGAGATGATTGTGTGAAAGGGTAGTGTCGGGAGGAAGGAGGCATATTAGGAGGCTGAGAACACCCTTGAAATCCTTTTCACTATCAGTTGTATCTCCTACTTTGAACAAATAACTTGCAAATATAATTTTTATTCTGTTCATCAACTTAAAATTCACTGTTTCTCATAGACCTTGAAGTCTCAGACCTGGCAAAGTAGGCAGTTGCCTAGGACAACTAATCACTCATCATCCACCTGCCTCTCTTGCCCATGCCAGGGACCTGAAAGACCAAGTGGCTGCTAATATTGCCATCAAGCGACAAGCACGGCGTGGAGTGACAGAGAAAATAAAAGGTCAGCCTCTGCCACCTGTGACAGGGTCTTACCTTCATCCAGTGGCAGCAGGAAGGGGCAGTTGAAAACACTAGATTTTCAAGCATTTTCTTTTATGTTGGTATGTCTTGTTAACATTCAGCCTTCTAAATGTTAAAGGTGGTTTTAAACATTTTTGTGTTAGGCAGTCCATGGAGAAAAATCTGAAATAATTTCACAGAAGAACGACCAAGAGCAGGTCTCTATAGTACTCCCGCTAGTCATCAGTCTCATGTCACTCGCTGTCCTCGGGAGCCAGGAC
>NW_009624875.1:0-42773 GCF_000690535.1 Cariama cristata | reverse complement strand
CTGCAGCCTCAGAGGGAGGGAGGTGGAAAGGAGCATGCTGTGCCCCAGCCCCAGCACGTGGTAGGCAGGGCATACTTCCAAAATGCAGGTCTCTCACTTTGACCACTGCACTACCACATCAAAACGTGGGTCATTTCTACTTTCTCTTTAAGAACCTCTACCAGTCTCCTGCAGCCAAATTCATGATAGAAGTGTCCACATAAACAAATGGATTGTAGCTCTGAGTGCGTGCTGTTTCTAGGAGTATTTAATTGGGGATCTGATTTGGGCTGACTTTTCAGCTTTTATTCCAGACTGGTGTGAGCATCCTTCCTCCCTTTCCAGTCTTTTGGCTTTCATGTGTCCATCACACCTCACACTCAAGACACTACTCAGCCACGATGAATTTTAATCCTAGAGACAGGTACCCAACCTCCAGGTGACATTAAATCTCTCATGGAAAATGTACTTAATGGATTGTGGCAGCAAGGCACAAAATCCAGATTCACAGAGTACTATCTTAACCTTAATCCCTTCCTTCTGAACAATGGACCTAATGCCACCTCAATCTTCTTCCCGTCTAAGAGAAGCGTCTTCGCAATTCAAATTGGTTGGACAGTCAAAAGTATTTTCCCCATCATAAAAGAACTCCTAAGAGAATCAATGTAG
This sequence comes from Cariama cristata, assembly GCF_000690535.1. NCBI lineage: Eukaryota > Metazoa > Chordata > Aves > Cariamiformes > Cariamidae > Cariama > Cariama cristata. The sequence goes on along the minus strand of NW_009624875.1, from coordinate 42,125 downwards.
CTCTGGTGTTTGCTAGATAAAATTTCAATTTATGGCTAAACAAAGGGGCTATTTTGATCCTTGGACAAGTCTTCTATTAAAACAATACCTGTAAGTGAATGGAGGAAGTTGGCTTTGCCCCGTCATGATGTTTCCTTTCACAAACATTAAATTAGGTTCACTTTAATCTAATCATGGCGGACATTTTTCATAATGACATATAAAATCTTTTCTTCTAATTAACAATTTAAAAAAAGGCTCTCAATGTAGGCATGCCAAGAATATTTAAATTCTGGGTCACCTATACGGGAAAAGGCCTTATAAGAAAAGTGGGAAATATCTGAGACCTAAAGCTCTGTTGCTGTTTTACAGCCCATGAAATGAGATGATTTTGCTGGCTCATTGGGCTATTGAACAGTGTTCACTTCTACTGTAAGGCAAGTAAGGTTTAATACAAATGCAATCTTTATATATGTGCTTTGAAGCTCTCCTTACCATCAAAATTTCATTATTTGTCTCCAAGATACAAGTTGTGTGTGTTTATCTCCTACATGCGAAACAGATATCAACATGGTAGTCTTTGTCAAATACCCTCTGCAGGGACAAGATGTAGTCAGTACCATTTAATAGGGTACTGGTCCCAGCAATTGACAGATGGGTTGATGATAGGGCAGAGAGTAAGATCTCCTTCTCCTTTCAGAATGATCTTTCATGGCATAAAACTTTTCTCACTTACTTTGCAGAATGTTTTTTAACTTTTAGGTATCTTTCATTCGGGATTTCCTTTTCCTTTTGAGAATATTTGAAGCAATATCTAGCACTGTAAATCACACAAAAAAACATTCCCTAGGATTACATGAAGAGTAAAATCAGTAACGTAGCTGTACATCTGTAGATGATTACAGATAATTGCACCCATGAGGCATGTGGAATGATTACTAGACAGATGTTAAAAAAATCTGAATGGGAAAGGATCTGTACTGTGTGGAAGGTACAGGTGAGGAGGAAAACTGCCTGGGATCCAGCAACAGTGGGGGTTCTGGCACGTTTGTGTCCATGTGGCACCCTTTCCAGCAGCACCCACACAGACAGCTCTACCAACATCCTTAGTGTGGCCCTGATAGCAATTACTGCCATGTTAAATAGTGACTAAAGGTAGACACACACTCAGATAAACAGTGACATGGAAGGCAGAAGTACTTGTTGTAGTTCTCCAATTGCCAAGTCTTGCATGCTCTTATTTAATTCCACAATTATATTTATGCTTTTTAGATACATCAGATGCAATACTTACACAAATACAATCACATGTCTAATGAGTTCTACAATCACTGGGGTTTATTCACAAAACAAAGGTAATTTTTCTCAATATTCAAGTCAACTTTTTTTGCACACTTCATGGTACTGTCATGCTATCAGCTACACCCTATGGAATTAAACACAGCTAGGAAAACCATAAAGAAGAGAATAAAATCAGAAAGAAGAAACAGACCAGCTGTGAATGTACCTGATGCTCTCAGCGGGAGACAAGGCCGAAGGCTGTTCTAATATGAAGGAAACATCAATCTTTTTATACAGGAGCCTGAATCAAAATCAGCTAAGAAGTCTGAGAAAGAGAAGAGCTTGACAGTACCATACAGGTCTAGTCAATAGTAAGGAGCTTTGCCACCCACATCCACACAGCCAGGCAAGCCTTTCATTCATATCTTTTCTTTTACTCCCACTCAGCCCCACAGGTAGTATTCGAAAAATCTTTCAGGCATCCTGATGGATAAAAGACTTCATTTAATACAACGGCTCTCACTGCATAAGAACAACACATACTTAAGAAGTCAAGTTCTGTGTCAAACTGTTGGAAAGAGTACTCAGGTTTCTACTGAGTTCATGAGCAACTTATCAGAAGAAAGCAGCAACCTCTTATAGCCTCCCATCAGCTAAAACCTGAAACATCTGAGGTCACCTCATCTAGCGGGGCAGATTATTTTTTCTCTACTATTCCTTACTCCCATTTCAGAACTTCAGAGAGAGAGGGATTTGAGCTACTGAGGCCTTAGCTAACTGGCTCTCCACTCAATGTTTCATTAGTTCCTCAGTTTCACAAACACTTCTAAGACAGACCTCTGTGACTGTTGCTCATAACTTTCCTAGAGGTATAGCCAGACTGAACTGCCCCGGCTTTTCATTACTTTACTGTCATTAGAGATTACACTGGTAAAGTTGGGAATACCAATTGCTGTTAATTTTATTCTACCTCCATTTTAGAAATACATACATTGAAGAACTGTAGATATATGCTGATGTGGCCCATGTTTGAAATTTGAAAAATTACCTTCACAAACATCAGGTGTAAGTATTATATTATTAATACATATTGAAAGGGAGCAGGCACTGGAGAACCTATGGCACAAATCTTATTGTATTATTGCTGTACAAATGCAGAATGGAAGCAGGTTTTGTAAAGAGAGGAGAAGCACTTGATGGTCTACATCTTGATTTTAAAAGGCTTTTAACATTGTCTCACCATGACAACATATAGAAATATGGGTAGGTGAAATCACTCTGTGATGGGTGCAAAACCATTTGTTAACTGTCCTCGTGAGCTGCTATTAATGAAACATTGTCAAAAAGGAAGACTGCCAAATGAGGTTCCAAGAGAGTCTGATCTTGGTCTGGTTCTATTTATTTTTTCACTCCTGACCAGGCTGATTGATAGAAAATAAAATTATACTCATCGAATTTCAGATAAAAGTAAGCTAAGAGGCACTGAAAGTATTCAGGAGGAAAGAATTAAAGTTCTAGAAGATCTTCGCAAATTGAAGAAATAGTCTGAAAAAAAGAAAGCATGCTATTCAACATAGACAAATGTAAGGTTCTACTTTTAAAAGGAAATATTCAAGTAAACAAATAAAGGATGGGAAACAGTAATGGCAGTTCTTTCAAAAGGACACAGGGCTGTAACAAATCAGAAAAACACATGAATCACCCACAACATGCTGTTCTGAAAATAGAAAACATCTCACTGGGATGTAGAAACTGTAATAGAGCTTAAAAACACATAAAGTAATGGCTCTACTGAGGTATTCTGCCAGTACTGCACTTCAACAGAGGTGAATCAGCTGGAGGAAGTATAGAGAAGAACAGTAATAATAATTTAAGGTATAAAATGTGAGTCCTATAGCAAAAGACTCAAACATTTGGAGCTATATGGCCCAGCAGAGCCACAGAGGGTAGAAGAGGCATAATGTCATGTTATAAGATGCAAAAAAGCTTTTTTATAGTTTTCTCTATGTCAATAGTGAATAAGGTGAGAAATTATGATCTTAAATTGCAAAAAAGAAAGATTCGGGTTACACTTTAGGAAAATCTTCCTAAGAGTACAGACAATGAAGCAGCGCAATAGGTTGCCTTGAAAGACTGTGAAGTTTGCTTCGCATTGGAAGGGGATGGCCTAGATTAATTTCACAAGACGACTTCAAGCCATATTTATCAGTAGTTTGTAACTATGTTCTTCCTTGAACAATACATACATACTTACATAGAAGCATACATAAACCAGATAAACAGAACACCTCAAAAGTAAAAATAGAAAACTTGGGAAATAAATACTTACACTATCATCTTTCCAATTTTCACCCCTTTAAAGCCAAAGCCATTCATAAAAGTGGGAGCAAAGTATGGCCAAATTTAAGGGATTTTCCAAATATGAGACTACCTACTTGGCATAGCTCTCACAGTATAAAAAACTCTATTAACTTCTATCTGACTAGGACAGCTTCATCTTCACCCAGTAATAAAACTGTAAAAAACCATTCCTTTTTCTTTAAAGAGAAGAAAAATAACAGAAATTATCAAATTCAAATATGCATAGCTTGTACTTATATACCGCAAATTAAGTGGTACTAATTACACAGTAGCTGCCAAACTGCTACGCTCTTGTGATTTTTTTAATGATAGATTTCAGAAGCCAACAGGACAGGCTGCATAATATCTGCAAGCAAAATATCAATGAATGTATACAATAAAATAGTATAATTACACAGGAAAGATCTACTGCATTACTTACCTGTTAACTACATATAAAGGTGTATCACAAAATCAAGATTTATAAAATATTGATAAACTCACTGGTTATAACCCTGTTTATAACATTCCTAATTTGAGGACGCTTATTTAACACTTTGTGGCAAAGCTGCTGTGTCTTACCCAGTATTTTAAAGTTTAGTAATTGGCTTTCAATTGATACTCAACTTCTGGCTGCTGTACTGAGAGGTGTTATAACCTGGTTACCTATTTCTAGACAAAAACGATTTATCAATGACAAGTCTCCTAAGTCTATTAGCAGTCTTTCATCTTTAAAATGCAGCACTCAGAACAACATGTTGATAAAGTATAGGACCGCGACTAAAAAGACTGGAGTTTGAGCCCTGTTTTTTCAACCAGCTTTGCAGGCACCCTTGGACAAACTCTTTCACCTGTCTTTGCCAAGCTGCCCCTATCATTAAAAACATACTAGCTTCCTTTATTAAGCATCCTAAGCCTCATTCAAATCATCTACTCACTTAAGCTTGTCTAAAGCACTGCAGCTACTTTTCCCTGGTGACCAGGTAGACAGCTAGAATAACAGCCTTCAATGCCACAAATCATTTTGTATATCAAGATAAGAAGGGTGATTTTGATCCGAGGTATAATTCTTCTGGTGATACACCTATCCCACGCTCCCCTGCCAAACCACCTCAAACTAGAGAACTCGCCTGTGGATGTTTTTAGCTTCTACTGTGAACTCAGCTCATGTTCACTGAGGCATGGCAGGATGCCACTAACAGGAATCTGAAGGTTGTCTGAGAGATCTGACAGGGTTATCCTTTGAGATCTACTGAAGAAAAAATTTATATAAAAGATGGGTACTACCAGTAGTGCTATTCAGCCAGCAGTACTGGTACAACTGGTACACTTCTGTTTTCCCAGAGGAAACAGAATGGAGCTTGTTGAAATGAGGTTTTTTCTCCCTTTCTCACAAGAAAAAAAGAAAAGACACAATGGCAGTTTTTGTTCAGAAAATATTTCGTATCACGGAGTACTTGCTGTAATAGGACCCCGAGACTATTTCTTGTAACTCTCTGGCTCATTGTGTATATTCAGCAGCCTGGGAACCAACTGAAGGGATTTCAGCTGCAAAGGCTTTCAATACTCAGAAAAACTTCTGGGATTGCAGTCATTCAGTCATTAAACCTTTTTATTACCTTCAAGTCCAGCTGGGGCCAGGATAACAGTCTGGAGCTCAAGCCAGGAAATATGAAAAAACAAAGCTTATCGGAGTCAGAGAGATGCATCTGAAAGAATATGGCTTGCAGGCATGCTTTATCATTTGAAGGGACTTCCCTACTTGTGCTGAAATGAAAATTTACAGCTGCAGGCTCCTGTTGGACCTTTGTCTGTTCCATAAATGTGAGATAACCACAACGTTCTGACAGGGTAACTGCGTATTTTCCATTTGGACATGGACCTTGATACAGATGCCCATGCTCTTGCCACCTTTCCTGAATTATTGTTCTACACTCATTTCCCCCTGGGGATGGCACAACACATGGCAGCTAGTAGAGAAAGGATTGTCCTGGTGACTGCAGTGTTTTTCAGAGAACACAAATTGAACCTCTATTGCAAAATCTGCATGACTCCAAATCATTTCTGTGGGTGATGTTCTGACTTACACAGTTTGGGTTGAGACTGCCACAGATACACATGATCTCATTTTCTCTCCCCCCCCTTCTCTTTAGTACCAAGATGATTACCAAAGTAATTCTGAGTGGGCTTTTTTGCATGGGATTTACTACTAAAATTAGACAAATAGGATGAATTATATACTCTAAAATGAATCATAAATAAAACACAGAAATTAGTCATCACATTTGCATACTGGTGACAATCAACAGTTGCCTCTTCTTAAATAAAGACATTGTTTTAAAGTTATTTAAATCCTGGGATCCCAGGCAACGTAAAAATAAACGATAACTTCATCATTCCAAAGCAAATAGCACAGCTTCTCTTTCTGGCATGTGCTCTACTTGAGCAGAATACTGATTGCACTTGATATCTTTTCAGCACAGACATGAGCTATCTGTTCTATTCATTTCATAAACATTTTTAAATGGATACTGAAATGGATTTTACCAGTAGGACAGACCTATCTCATTAAAGCCACTGTAGCCCAGCTCTTGCCTGCTTAGTCCCAGATATTCAAGGTCCATGCATTTAAATCCAGGTGGGCACTGGTAACCTTCTTCTAGCTCTCTGGAACAGTGGGTGTCTGGGATAGCTAAATTATTCCAGGTTACATTTCTGTGAAAAATACAAAATTAAGGTGTTACATAAACTCAGCCCATAGCAAGACTAAATACTTGAAAGCAAGAGGACTAAAGTGAGAAGTACATCAGCTATTACTTTTGCTACCTGACATTCTTTGGTATATATTATTTTCATTAATTAGGCACTTATTGCAAAGGGCAAGCTAACAGTCTCCTAAGACTTCAGCCTTATGTAACGATCGTACAAATACTAACAGCAGACGTTTCATACTAAAGCCTAGAGACCTCATCAAAAACGGCGACTCTCCAAGATGCAAAGGAGTTAACATTCAGCTGCTTCAACTGCTCTTTAATGTAATTTGGACACTTACTGCTTCAGGCTCCTTCCCAAATCCCGAGAGTGTGTTCAACTGCAGTAAATACTGTGACTTTGACTTCCACAGACATTACCTGGGCTAGCTTTGACACTCTAAAAGGATCACTGTGGATGACTTGTCAGCTACCTGACTATGTATTCAGCTTCTTGTACCTTGGTCAGGTCAGGTTTCCACCACAGATGGATACTCACAGTCACAGGCAAGAAGTCATGACAGGTTTAGTGCAATTAGTATCTAGGTACTGCTGTGACTGAAACAGATCTGATTCACTTTTAGGTCACTCCAGTAAAGATTTGGTAGAACAGGTGAAAAAATTTGAACTGGTTCAAACTGATTTCTGTTGGTAAATGTAATACTGAAAAATAGAAAAGTCATGAGACAAAGGGCAGCAGTACAACACAACGTGTTGGACATTTTTTAGTGTTCCCAAAGGCTGAGCATCACTTGTCTTCCCAGCTCCTCTGGCACCCAGGGCTGAGCTGCTGGAGGCTCTGTCATGCTGCAGTGCAATGGGAATTCAGGTAGGTCCAGTGCTAAGGGATGTAGGAGCTAAAAGGAGAGGGAGGACAAGCTTGTAGCTCCTTGTCCTGTTAAATCTGTGCCTGTGGCATGTACACAAAAAGATGGGTATCCAAACACTCCCAAACTTTGGTAAGGAGAAGCTCAGGCAGTTGATTGCCCCTAAGCATTTACAGCACCCAATTAATAATCTCAACACATAGTCCTTTGCCAAAACCAAACACTGGTCACCTCATTTCCCAAGAAGTAGTTTAGTTAGTTAAGAGGTAACCTTAGCAAACCATCCCCCCTTCATTCTGAGCAGGTCCCTGTTGGGGTCTACAAAGCCAACACAGCACAGTATTACAGTGCAGAAGTGAGGATTCATGTTACTTGTGCTATGAGTCAGCTGGGTACATCAAGGAGAACAAAGGTTGCAATACGATTTAGCTCCAACCGTGCTGAACAGGTACACAGCTAAGCAACATCCGTTTTTCTCCTTGCTTGTATTCTCTCATCCAGCAAATGAAAATCCTGATTTTTGGTTCAGACCTCAGGCAATTGCAAATCAGACTTGAAAAGCTAATCACGGTGAGTTCTGGTCTGAGAAAAAAGCAGTCAATAGCATTTTTCTATTCATGTTCAGGTTGATTCTGACTTCCTGGTCACAGCACAGACTTTTGATACAGAAACACCCAAAATGAATTGCTGAAAGTTACAAAAAAAAAAAATCTTGTAGTATTCACCCCATTATCCGGAAGGCTTCAGACCAGTGCCTTAAAATTCACCATTTTAATTAATCTTGCTTGTCCACAGAAAAGGTGAAACTTTTCAGTCTGCCCTTTAGTATAATTAGTATCTTATTGTTCTTCTGAAAGTCCTCTTCTTTTAATCTCACAGATGCATTTTGACAACTAAATTGGGTGAACAGAAGCTTTAATTACTTTATTTTTCCTGCTTTTATGCACTGCATGCGACAACAATAGATTAGTCTAAATCTGTCAGTGTGAAACTAAAGGTTCCTACAAAACTTTTCCTAGGCAATTATAAATGCAGAGAAATAACTGTAGTTGCACCCATCCTGTAGTCATTTCTTCATGATACCAGAGAGCCATACACATCTGCATGGATGCACACACAGACATGTACAGTACCAGCTGAAGTTTTAAAGAACACCCTGAAATGTAGCTACGTGTGTAACTAGAAAGACAGACAGATAGACAAGCATATGTGTACTCATTTCACTTCTTGTAAACATGCTCAGCAGATGTCACTCAAGGATTTAAACATTCATCTGGGCACCTTAGTTCCTTTATAGTAGAATACCTTCATTCAGACCCAGTTGTATGCTTTAAGTGTGTTACACTTACAATACTGCCATCTAAAAGCCATTATAGGGTATTGGATCACCACAAGACAACTTTTTATGAATATAATCAGAAATGAAAATTAATTCATTGGCTCAAGCAGATTCAGAGCCCAGGCTACGGATAGCTAATGAATTTTACATTATTGTTTGCACTAGAAAATCCCTCAGATCCAAAAGGCTAGCAGAGTGAGGGTGTACTATTAAGAGTATTGCTGGCTCAATCACTACAATGCAAAGCACTCGTTTTAAGTGCTTCATTTAAACCTAGGTCATTTTTATATCACCTCAAGCCTCCTTCTGAAGAAGAGAAGCTGTCTCCACGCACTGAGTATGATTTGGGCTAAAAAGGAAGAATCTCTGCTTATTGTACCTGTATAGATATACACCTTTTTTGGACCACTGTCATGAGGCAATTTGTGTTCTGCCTCAAGGCAGTAAATAAGCATAGACTAGTCCACATGGACTAGACAATATTAGACACCTAGTCTAGAAGTGGCTAGAATACCAGCAGATGTTTTCAATATAAGATGATTCGAATTGTTTTATTCCTTCATAGGCCATACTCAACATCCACTAAATACTGGGATGCTGGTTCAGCACATCACTAGTCTTAAGCATCTCAAAAGTTTGATTCGGCAATGCGCTTAAATATCTTGCTATTCACAGGGTGCCTTGATAAAATTACGAATTCTTGTAAGATGAGCAAAGAAATAATTTATCCCAATAGACCAACTGAATATTTCTATGCAGAGTATTTAACGTGTATGGAGTACAGCATCAACCCAACAAGCGAGCTGAGAAATTAGCTCTGCACAGGAATGCAAGATGCAGAAGGAGATAATTGACTCCACATCGCTTGATAAGAATCCTTCTATTAAGAAGATTGTTGCAAAAGACACAGGAGTGCTACTCTGACTTGGTTTTAACTGCCTGAAGAATGTTCTGACTACATACATACATATGTACCCCACAAGAAGAACTTGAATGGATGTGTCTTGGCGGTACACATGCCTGTCTTCCATGGCATCTGTAGCAAGACTGGTCTTTCAACCACTATGTGCTCATGTGAGCACAATCTCTCTTTGAGCACCATCTCTTTATTAGGGCCGTTCTTCAAAGAGAGGTGTTGACAACTTAAGAGACAAATTACCCAAGGTAGTTCCTAACTTCCTATTTTCTGTTAGCCTGACTCTCTGCTGAAAATAGAAATGGAGAAAAAAATGGGATTTTTTTTATTCTGGTATTCTCTTAATTTTCTAAGATATCACCAAAAAGCCATTCAAAATTACCAATATACTCATGTAGTTTCCAGATCTAGAAAATTGCAGAAAAAAATTAAGAAGGATATTTATTGATAAGGTATTAAAAACACATTCCAAATGGTCAATTAGGTAAAGAAGTCAACAACTAAAAACGAACTAGCTGGAGTTGAAGGATTTTCTCTATCATTTGAAGGGAACCTTATGTCTGTCTCTGCACCAAAACCAGGCACATCACAGCTGCTTACTAAAGAACTACTGCATTGGTAAAAATGCCATAGCAGACATAAAAGATGGCTGGCGGATCACGAAGCAATCAAGTAGCAACTGTACAGCTTCCAAATAGGGAGTAATACATTAACTGGGATCTCAGAGGAATTGGCACTGGCTTCTGTGCCATTCATTTTCATTAGTGATCTGAGGGACTGTGTGAACCCCAGTTCATCAAAATCACACAAAGCATATGCTGAAGGATGACGGAAACCTTTGAGAATAGAGAAAGATGATGTAGTTCTGAAGAGCTTAGAGGTTATTCTCAATAACTGTGATTTTATGTTCAGTAATGAATTCAGAAAGTGATAGAACCTAAATGCAAAATGGACACGGCTGTACAGAAAGTACTAATATAGAAATAGGCTTGGATCAGATGATTGATAAGAGACAGATTTCTGTATCAGATATGAAGAATTCATAGTTTCCTCTTCTGCTATATGAATTTAGCTGCCTAACTCTGAGCATGCAATTTTGAAATAAAATTTCCATTCCTATACATTTTTGTAAAAGATGCTTCTGTTTTGCCATATTGCCAGAAGACAAGGCAAAAGCACCAAGCTACTGAGAACATAGCAATAAACCTAAAATAAATCGGGAACAGGGCACAGAGCTCCATGTTGCAGAGAAGAAGTTCCTGAAGCTCAAATTAAATTGATTCTGGGCCAGGATCACACAAAAAAAACCATTTTCAGATGAAGTAATACTGTGGTTCTACATTGAGTTTAGACAAGTTATCTCATGAGTATTATTAATACTGCTCTCTTACATTATATAAATGAATGATATCTAATTAATCTGTCTTTTCTCTGAAAACCAGGGTGATCTGCTTCCATGAAACACCTTCACTGCACCATTCTAGACAATTATTACAGCCCATGAACATGTTTTTTAAGCTTCAAATTCTATATTGTATCAGTATTTTACGAAATGAGATGCAATTTATAAACTGGATTCATAGTGGGAAAATAAGGTCAGCTGTACCATGAGCATCCTGATTTTAACAATGGTTTTGGAGCTTTCTTTGAAGCGCCAAAGTATAAATGCAAGATATGTATAGATTGGCAGATTAATGATAACAGAACCTCTCAGTCACAGATCTGATACAGCAAATACTAACTTCTTTCTTGCTAATTTCTTACCAATATATTTAATGGTACAAAAGGATAGATCTTCACATCAAATGCAGCTCTATTTAGTCATAAACATTTTGCATTCTAGATTTAAAGCTCCCTCCTGCAATTGAGTCCATGCAAATACCCAAGACTTCTAACTCGATTTGATTTTCCTCACACAGATTGCTGGTGCCATTTGGGATGCCTGATGGTAACCTTCTTAACCTTTAGATGATGATCTAGCTTCTTAGTTTCTTTCCCCCTATACCACCGCCCAGTTTTAGAGCAGAGAACCTTGTTGACTTTCCTTTAAGAAGACAATTTACATAAATGAAAAAGAAAAAAAAAAAGATACTCATGGCATAGCAATAATTAATGGCTGTAATCTTATAACAATAAAAATCAGGAAATCTGAAATTAAGGTTCCTGGGACAACACTATACCAGTAACGTTGTGCAGAAGGGAAGTTTTAAATAACTTCTCTATTTAGAATACGTCCTCTTAAAAGCTCCAATAGCTCATGCCAACTACTACACAGCTGCTGGTATCACTAGGTAGTTAAAAAGATTTCTTTCATATTCCAAGTTACGCTTGTTTGCAGGGACTCTGGGAATTTAAAAGATAGGAAGCCTAGATGGAAAAGTGCTTGCTTTTTATCTGACTTGTAAAAAATAAAAGGGAAAAGGGTTAAAATCTATTTGTTGCCAGGTGACCGTGAAAGCAATCTAAGTACCTAGGCAAGTTTCCTTTCATTTGTCCTTTTAAATATGTCTTTTATTCCCAAACTTGTATCTTAATTCTTACTGTGCTAACCCAATCAAGTCCATTTTCTCCAGTGGGAAGCTCTGAACATACAACTGCTATTAACAGATGGTTCCCAGACTAGTTCCTCACACTACTGCTCTTTTTACAGAAAGACCTAACAATAACAGTGGCTGCTCCTGAACAATTGTTAGAATAATAATATTCTGTTAAAATAATTGTATTTGTAAGAACTTTGTTGCTATCATGAAATTTTCTATTGATTATTTTCATAATTATTATCACATTATGACCTCAGCTTAACAAGGAAGATATTCATGTACGAATCAGTGATATTGATATTTCTAAAGTTTGCAGTAGTACTTTATCGTTATTATTGGGCATATTTTTTTCAAAGTGTACTTGCTGTCGGCTACCTCTCCTGTCACTGAAGTCAGACACATATATAACCATTAACTTCTGTGACAAGCAGTCATACGGTAATTGAGTTCTGTTGATAGATCTTTCAGTTTGTGCAGAAAGAGATTGCAACTTAGGACAATGCTGCTGCCAGAGTCATTACAGGTTCTAGATAATCTAGTAACAGTATCATCCAAAATCACTGGTGATAGCTGAAGAAATTTCAGAGAGTACCTCTCAGGCTTAAGGATCACAGATGCGTCTAGGCACAATCCTTCCTCTGGTATTTTATAATCTTAGCATTCCCAAGGGTCATTTTTAAATGTTATGTTTTACTTTCAGACAAACTTAGGTCTAAAGTCATCATGTACCACACTTACAGAACCAGTTTCCTCTTTTTAATCTGAGAACAAAATCTGTTTTATCTTTTAAACTGTAAGCGTGAAAACTTCATCCATATTTAATGTTTCTCATAATTATATCTGTAGTTATAACTATAAAACTTTCAAACCTTTCTGGTAACAGATTGTCTCTGATATCTATTTATTATTTTTATCACATTAAAAGATAAGATAGGGCATGCTTAAAGGACTCATGACTTTAGGAACACTACAAACACAAATCTTAAGCTTTGGCAACATTCCATATTTTACATTTTAACTTGACAAACACAGATGTCACTACTCAAGAATTAGTAACTGAGGAGAATATCAGACAGCATCTGCTAGGGATAATTATACTCAGATCAACAGGCCCAAATAACTGACGGCATCTCTCATCTCTTCTATTAATTTTTAATAAATCTTGAAATAGCAGGGAAATTCTGGAAGAATGCTAATGTGCCATTAATTTTTAAAGAACAAGCGGCACGACTGGTTAGCCTGACATCAGCCAAGACAAAAGAAAGAGCAAACTGATACAAAGTCTAATTGATAAAGAGTAAAGAACATGAATGTAATTAATGGCAGGCAGTATGGATTTAGAGAAAATAATTCTCATCATACTAACATGATTTTGATAAGATTACAGATTTGTCCAATAAAATTGCCTAGCTCAGACTTTGTAAAGCAATTCATCCAGTAACACATGACTGATTAAAAAGTTGGCACTATATAATATCAATAAAGCACACGCTAAATGGGCTGAAGAGTGATTAACTGACATGTCAGAAAAATACTTGCCAGTGAAATGGTCATCACGATCTACCGTAATCAACGAGGGAGAAACAGGTATAAAATCAAGAATATTGGTAGAAACATAAATAACAATGAGGACAGGGCAGTCTGACAAGTTATCAATCAGGATCATTTGGTTACCTGGATCCAGTAAAACAAAAAATGCTTTAATACAGTCAAATGCAAAGTTACAGAGGTAGGATCACTAAAAGCAAACCTTATGGCCTATGGAACAAAAGGGATAAAAGAGGATGGAAATATTGTATTATAGAATATAGATGCTACAAGAGAGTTTGAGATGAGGGGATATAACAAGGCACCCTCTCATATTTGTCCCAATAACATCATGGCAAGAAAGAGCCAGTGCTTTCTCAGACTGTACAAGCAGGACAATAATGAATTAATGTCCCTCTCTGTATGACACTCATACAAATTATGATTAATACTACCTACAGGTATTTTGTTCATATTTTTAAAAATATTTTAAAAACTGAGGAAATCATACAAAAACATAAAAATGAGAACACTGGAGAACATACTTTGCAGTAAGAGACTTAAAGAGCTAAATAATGTTAGTTTATTAAAAAGCATATTGAAAGGTGCCTCAATTGTTGTGTGTAAGTGGATTCACACAGAGAAAATGCTAGGAATTAAGGTTCTGTGTAATCTAGCGTAAAAAAGTATAACAAGAATAGAAAGCTAACAGTTGAAGCCAGACAAATTAAGACGATGAATTAGGAACATAGTTTTTAACAGTGAAAGAGTTTTCGGTACAAACAAAAAGTTCCCTTCCTTATAAACTGTTCTTCTGCCAACTAATCAAGAATAGATACACATCCAGGAGACACACTGGAGTCAGACGCAAGCTATAAGGTTTCGTAGAGGGGAGACACAATGAAGTCTAACTAGATGATCCAATTGTTTCTTTTGAATGCTAACGCAAGACTTGTTTCACAGGAATCACAACAACATGAATTGAGGGCATTCGCACAACGAAGGAGGCTGTTGCTCTAAGTGCTAATACGTAAGAAATAAACAGGAAGAGCTAAGAACAAATCTAGCTAGCTTGCATGAATCTGTGTTTCACCGAGATGTATAAAATTAGACTTATTTACAAATTGAAGTGATCTCATACCTATAGTACCTATTACAATCCAATCAAGTGTTTCCTTAGAGAATTTAAAAGAAAGAGTGAAAAACACCTCCATTTTCTTTTCAATTTCAAGAACATGAACTGAAATATATGAAACAATCTAAACTGAAGACAGTATCCATTTTGATTTTAAAGCATGTTCAGGATCACTTCAAAAAAACTAAGTTTGCATATCAGACTTACCTGGATTAAGTATAGAAAAATGCCTTCTGAGTAGCTGTTGACCAGCTGTAGGGACAACACAAGGTCACTAAACTGTACTGTAGGATCTGAAAATCGTAAGCCTTAAGTTGAGCTGGGAATCACTTCCATAAAAGCTCACAACAGTAGAGTTAGCTACAGTTAGCAAGCAGGGGAGGTTTTCCTGGCTCCCTCTTTAGAGGACTGCACCATGCACTTTTACCTCAACAAATTTTCTACTTAGGCATAAGACAGGGTAATCCTCAGCATCATAAAGAATACTGCCCTGAATCCAAATCTGAACTACCTGCAAAACAAATTTCTTCCTAAAACTCGTGTTGCAAAGTGTCAAGATCATACACAGGATGCCTTCACCAAATGCATTTACACAGGCCAGTCACTAATGTAACAACCAAAGCAGCAGGAGATGTGACGCTTATCACAGCAAAAGAAAGGGGCTGCTATCACTAAGAACAAATTTTCACCATCATCCAGCCATCTCCAACTGGAAACTATTTAGCATTTGATGACTGATTGTTTGACTGGCCAGTTTCATTTGGTGGAACTTGACCAAACACTTGACCTAGGAGAAAGCAGCATGGTCTGTCCATTTTATAGTATGACTGGCAGATCAAGTGGACAGGAAGACTTCCCGCCAAAACTGTATTGCTGTTTTATCTGGTGAAAGGGCTTCACTGACAGGCCATTACAGAGAACAATATGATTAAAATATGCAGCTGCAGACCTCCAGTAAGGCCAAATAATTTTGTCAATAAGGGATCTGAAACGTTGCTGAGGCTCCAAGAATCCCAAACGTAAAAGCCCAAACTGGTCTAGCCTTCAAGCCTACAGGCTACATCCAGCTGAAGAGAGGAAACTAAACGAGCCATTGACTATAACCAAAGTTTTTGCTTCAAATACCAGCTGAAGAGCCCTTCTCATTAACCTGCCACATAGAAGCTGTACAGTAAGTTGGTCTGGATTGTAGTTTTAATACTGCCCCTAAGCAATGGCCATGACAATCAAGAAAAGAGGCAGGAAGCATAAAAGATCAAGCTGTAACAGACCATTGCTGTTCCATGCTAAGGAGATAAGGAGCAATGCTGGATTTTGGGGCTTTTCTGGAAGTTTATTTAAAACTCTTCTATCTTATGAGAGGGCAGGGGGCTGAGGGACTGACTAGGTAAGAGGCTAGAAAAGCAGTGGTGTGGGAGGGGGATGTGTGTAAAGATTGAGTAGAAACATATTTTACGTTATTGTAAAACAAAAATGTATAGTAACATCTCTGGTAGTAAGAAGCATGTTTTGGTGAGATAATTTGATATGCCACGTGTGCTAGGATGAAAAATGAAGCTAGAACATTCAAGAACACGCTCACACCCCAACTTCAAAGTTTATACAAAAAGAGAGAAGAAACAAGAAGCTGCAGCAAGCTACTCTCTCACCTCTGCCCTAACACACAATAGTTCCACTCCTGCATCCAATCCTCCCCACTTTCAATGTGGCCCTCTTTAAAAGAGATGTAGCAAAGGCAAACAGCTCTTTGGATGCTGAGGATAATGATACCTGACCTTTGTTATGTCAAGAAGGACCACATAGAATCACAGAAAAAAAAGGTTGGGTATGAACCCTCAACAGGACATTAAATACAGTTCCCTGCCCCATACTATTTCTACCTTTCCCAAGAGAAGTTCCCACAGCCTGTTTTAAAGATCCCCAGTAGGGAAATTCAGAACCTCCCTCAGGAATAGACTCCAGTGCAGCCTTATCCCTACCACTACAAAGTTTTTTCCTGATAGCCTGTCTCCCCTGAAATTTTCTTCCTGAAATGTGCTTCTTATCCTAGTAGTAGTACAGAAACAGAGACCAGATTCCTTTTCTCTGTGCAACAGTTTTTATCCACTCAAAAACTGCTACGTGTCCACTGCTGCTTTTCAGGCAAGCTAAAAACCTGCCAAATGCTCCTTATCAGCTCTGCTCTATAGATCTAAGCTTATTCCCTTTTCACCTCCTTTAGACTCTCTCCAAATGATGCCTATATCTTGTCTGATACTACAATTTAGATATTTTTAAAGAGCACAATTCTGTTGATATCTGTTCCTCCATTATGCTCCCAAATCACTTTATGAAGAACTACCTCCCAAACAGTCATTCACAATGCTGTATTTGTACAGCTCGTTTTTCCTAAGTGCAGCATATTGTCCCTGCTGACTTTCATCCAATTTTTTCAGAGCATGTCTTGAATTTGTCAAGATCATTTTCATTCTAATCTTGCCTTCCAAAATGTCTGCAGTCCCTCGCAACCTCATGTCATCCCCAGTGCAATAAGTATATTCTATGTGCCATAATCCATGCTGTTAATGGAACCTCCAAATAGCTCAAGACAGACTTTCGTGGATCCCTGCTCTTTCCATTCTGGCAATGAGCCACTAATACCAACTCACCGAGCATGTTTTACAACCATTTTTGCATCTATTCTGAGTATTTTCACCTTAACCATGTTTCTCCTGCCAGCTTACAAAAATGTCCTGTGAGACTGTTACAAAGCCTTCCTAAAATAAAGATATATGGCATCCACGCTTCTCTCCAATTCACATGGCTGTTACCCTGCCATAGATAATTATGTTGGTTTGACATGGTTTATTCTTGACAACTCAGTATTAGCTGCTACTCATTTCCTTGTTATCTTCCAGCTGCTTACAAATTTTTGTTTGTTTATTCACTACAGAATTCTTCCAGGGATAGAAGTTAAGCTTACCGGTATTCCAGCCATAATTCCCTGGCTTTTCTTGCCCTGTCTCTTATCCCTTCCTCCTTTTTAAACTTCTGCTGTTTTCCTGCTTCCTAGCTCCTCACCTACCCTCCACAAGTTCTCAGAAATAACAAAATAGCTCAGATGATAGCTTCAGTCTATTCTACATGTATCTCAGGATGAATATTCCAGCATTTCCCAGATCTTTTTGAATTGCAGCAATCGAAAGGATTGGGACAGGAATTAAATTTAGACATCGCATTCAGCTTCCAGAAAGCAGTACGAAACTGAAAACAGTCACCTGGTTTTCAGAACAATGTATGAGATAGATCCCTCACAGAAATGGAGCTGAAGTCTCTTTTAGAACATCTTTCTTACTATTTCTTGTAACTGCTTGCATATCCAGTAGTGACCTCCTTACAGCACTTCCAGGCTGGATGAGATGTACTGCTCGGTGATAACTGCTGTCTATCCTGTGAATGTCAGGACATTCACAGCCTTCTCCATTAGTTGTCTGGCTTCCTCTTGCAATATAAAGAACAGAACTTTTCCAGCTTCCTTTCTTTTCAAGAAAGCAAACAGCACCTGATCACCTATCTGGCAGATTCAGTGGAGAACACTCTTAGAATTCTGTTTTTCTAGTGATGTCTGGCCTTTCCCTCAATTTTATGATATACTGGAGGATGTCCTGACTTCTGACATCTTGGCCTCCTGCAGGTTTCCTGTGGAAAGTTCAGTACACACCAGGCCTCAATTCTATACATTAGAAGGTAAAAATCTTGTGGATAAATATAAAACGTTCCCTACAGTAAAGAGATAGTTACGTTATTCAAATTGTTGTATTTATAGTCAGTCAATTTCACAATAATCTATAAAATCCATTTCAGTTTACTCAAAAGGACTTATTAGCTAGCGGAAAGTAATCCCATAAAGGTTGACAGGATGAGCAGAGGTTCAATAAATGTTGACACCTGTGTGAAATGAATCAACAGTCTAATTACTTTGGATAACTGTCTGTATAACAATTCTAAACAAAACTGGGATTTCTGCTCAGAAATCACATGTCCTCTGAAAGTAAGGAGAGTCCCACTCCTGAAGATAACTTCTCTTGGGTACCAATACTGACCATCACCTCAGCACTCTCTTCCACCATTTCGACAGGATCCCATTTGGATTGAATTACTTCCCTTTTAGACTGATGTTGTATTTTTCTTGCTTTTGGTTAGGGTCTAAACAACATCAGGCCTGGAAAAGTAAGATTCCCATTTCTCTTCTCCCTGAGGAGTTTATACTACAGATGTATCACCATTAAGAGACACTGTGAGTAAAACTCAAAGGCAATAATAAAGCAGTGCTGGTTGCTCAACTAGCATCAATAAATTAATGTGTCCTGTTAAAGAAGTTCTGTTACGTTGATTTTTCAAGCTTGGTCTTTGATTTCTTCCCTTTCTCAGAAATCCAATTACTCATTCTTATTCTCCCATTGCCGATGTAAGAAAGACTGTAACTCAAACCCCTTTTGTTCTTTTTAATCATATTTATTTCCTCTATTATGTACTGTGGTGAACTTTCAGTTCCAGAGTCTTTGAAGCTGTTTTCTGACATTTTCAGGGCCTGTCCATAGACGGATGGAAAGATGACCAAGAACCTCTTAGATCTTTCCATTACTCAGTAATTATTTTTCTCATCTATTTTCCTGGGCAGGTCCTACTTTAAACAAGAAACATTGCAAAGAAGGATTTTAAAGTGACTGCCATGGTGACAAGGCAGAAAGGTCTACAGAAATACCCAGTCTGTACCCTACTGAAAGCATTAAAAAAGGCCCTTAAAGGACAAATTTGAGAGAAGAAATAGGTAAGTACTGTATCTTATGGCAGTTAGCCACATTAGCCTTCTTTCTTTTGTTGAGGCTTCCTTTCCCTTAGCTCCAGTGCAGACTGAGAATTACAAAAGGAAAATTTACCGTTGTGGAATAAATATAATCTAATCATGCAGTATGAAAGTATTTTTGTGTAGTCAAACACATCTTGGTAATAAAAATAAAGAAAACACTCAGTAACTAGTGCGTGAGGATATATAAAATATTCTAACAGCCAAAGCAATGATTTGGAAATAATTTCTCTCTCCTGTCCTTATGGAAGTACCTTTTGTATACTGGAGGTGCTCAAGAGTAAATTATAGTAGATTCGGGAACACAACCTATTTTCACCATATTTATTCAATTCTTTGAAATTAATCTCAGGTATAACAAAACAACCTGTCAAACTGCTTACAGTGTATGGACTTACCTAGATAATTGGATTATATATACTTTCAATTCCAACCATATTGTGTGTCTTTCAAGCAACTAAAGAAGATCCGTACTAAGGAAATCCATGTAATATACCACTTATTGGCAGAAAAAAAGATATACCGGTTGAAGAAATCATCAGGAAAAAGCTGTGACAGCATAGTTGTAAAAAGATAAGTAATAATCACAAGGGACTACTGAAGGAGAAAATTGTCTAGGAAGAAGACAGTGCTCCTCATAGGGAAAAAAAGTCTGGCAAAATAAAAATATTGTAAGAATGAGGGAAAAAAAGATTTATCATCAAAAAACAAAAAATAACTTTTCAGCCTTTGGAAGGAAGTTGGAGTTTGCTGATTTCATGGACAGAATGAAAAACTCAGACTGCTGTTAGCTCACTTCAATATTTCTGTTTGTCAGAGTTAACATCAGAAAATGACTGAGGAGGTGGAGAGACAGAAGGTCAGGCAGTGTGGGCGTCAAGAAGGATGGAAAGATAAAAGAATTCGCAGCGTCACAGAGGCAACGAGTGTATGACGAGGCTGCCACTTCCTTGCAAATAAAAAAGAATAGCAGGGTTTTAAGATGCCATTTTCAAATGAAACTTGCCTTCCTTATAATAATAATTCAGAAGGCAGTAGACTTAAAAGGAGTGATTTCTAAAATTTCTGAAATAGATGAAGTCTTTATTTCAGTGATAAGATTTTAGCCTTGTCACTTGCCATAGAATTCTGCATAATACAAGGCAAATCACCTAAAACTACAAGTTCTTACAGATGGACACTAATTGGATGCTTTTCATTTTCTAATCTTGACTCAGGAGCCTGGGATCTGGTTTGCAGAAATATTGAGCATTTACAGCTGTGGCTCATTAAAGACTCTGAAGTTATTTAAGGTCAAATACAGCCAACTGGCCATTCTTCATTGCCTGGAACTGAACCACCTGAGACAGACAGACAGACTCAACTTCTGAAAGGAATGTTTAATCCTCATTATAAAGTTGAGAAACTGAACCTCAAAAATAGGAGCAAAATTTGTCTAGGCAGTTTTTGTGGTCTGCTACATCTCAGCTAATAAACTCTCCTGGATTCAGAAGTGGCGTGACACCTCCTTTCTAAATACATTTTGGACCAATGTCTGCCTCTAAACTGTCCTCTTTTGTCATCAGAACCATTATTTGTTTCTCTATATTTATTTTTGCATGGTAGTTTTTCTTACAAATTCTGCAGCCAGCTCTGGGAATGTCAGCCCTGACCTATGTGAAGAAGGCACAGCCTAACTCCACCCAGAGCTTCTGCACTGCTTTCCTCAAAAATTAAAAAAGGATCAGATATGTGTAAATGTTCACAAGGTGTAACAATGAATATTACAGACAAGAAGAGGAAATAAGTGTTTGCAGAGTAGGAATGAACAGTATGCCAAAAGTAAAGTGTAAGTCCACATGTCAAGCAACAAATTCAAAAATATATTGTTCTTTGTGTGTGCACCATTTATCAGAATAAATGAAGCAGTACATCTAAGGAAAAAGTGTTTTTCAATGTAACTGTAGTCCTCATACACAACCATGGGAGCCACTTAAAGTTACAAGTCTGGTTTGGAGATGGCAAAGGTGATTAATTACTTTCTGAAGGTGCTTATCCCAGCTACCTAAAAAGTAACTTAAATTAGATTTCTAATTTTTAAACAGCTAAAAATATATATATACTTGATGACACCGAAAGAAAAAGGAGTTAAGGCTAGACGTTCAACCTCAAGTCTGAAATCTCCTTAATTCTGCATACCTGACTTTTCCCTTTGGACAGGTTTTTATTTTATGTACTGGATATTTGAACCCTTTAACCTGCTCCTGTAATTCAGCCTTTCAACAACAATTGAGGTGTTTCCGTAATTTTTTTTTTTTTTTTTTTTTTTTAAATAATGCAGTATTCAGAGAGCAAGCCAACACATGCAGAAGAAATTAGAGAAAATTTTCTGAGGCAACCTTAAAATTATACACTTAACTTTGCATATTGCAAACATCATTATGTCCCACTTCATCTTTTTTGACTGATTTCAGGGAAAAGCTGTATTCAGTGATACAAGCAATTATATCATGCCCAGTCTTTCCTGTGTTGTCTATTCCACTTCTTGTTTTTCTAAACAACATAGGTAAATCACAGCATCACAGATCTTTTCATTACCACAAACAACTTTTTCACGAAGGTTTTTTTTTTCCCCATGCCTACGGGAAACTGTAAAAAAACTGCGTGCTATAAAGATTTTCTCTTAAAAAGAGTAAAAGTCGGAAATACCTCATTTCCAGTCTAGGTGAAGACCAGCCCCTTATTTTGCTATGATATTGATTAAATAAATAAGAAAATATCCAAAAGTCCATTTTTTCATTTAACAAAATGCCATGTAATGTCTAGCATATTCTTAAACAATTTTGTAACTTTTTTTGTATCTGCCACTTTTAATAATCTCATTTTATATTTGATAGCTTATACGCTCTAGTTTAGAAAAATCTTTAACAGAGTTTTGCGATATTCAGATTACGTGGTGTTTGCTTTCTTATGATGTCTACTTTATTTTATGTTCTGACAAATTCAATACAGGAATGAAAGGATGCACTTTTGACTAAAGCAAGGGCTACAACTCCAGAGCTAACATTTCCCTATCCAAAGGAACAGGGACAAAATGAAGAAATAGATGTAACAGACTCTCACAATGTAATGGTGGTCAAGCATACGGTCAAGCCCTCAATTCGACAGGACATGTAAGTGTATACTTATCTGTGATTTTACGAGCCATCGCAGTGACAAGAGGCTATACTTCGAGTTAATCTTGTGTTTAAGTATGTGCTGAATCAAAACCGTGATGCGTACTCCATCACTAGCGTAAAATATTGATCAATATCACAAGTATTTTCCAAAGGCTGGGTAAAAAGGGTCTTTAAATTTGAGCATCAGGTCCCAGAGACCTCTTAATCCAGAAAGGGGGTGAAATTCTAGGGGTAGTTCTGCCCTACACTTTAGGTCTGGCCCCATACCCAGACGTTCTGGGAAAAGCTAGGAGAATACAGTGAAAGCTGACGAATCATCAGTGACACAAATCAGCGGCAAGTGGCAATGCTACTCTTAAAGCCCCCTCTGCTCTCCTGTTCTTTCATTCACACACACACATATACAGTCACTCACCTCCTAACTCAGACAGCAGCCAAATGTCACAATTTGTAATCTCTCTGTTGCAGTAAAAATTTGTATTTTTCATAATTCTTAACATTTTAGTTTCCCCAATTTATCTTAGTGTATTTTGGTGGACTAGTTTTATCTATTAAGTCCATTTTACACCCACTGACGCTAACAAAAATTACACACGTGCAATGACAGAATAGCCCCACATCATGCCTGCACAGGCTAACTCACCCTGGCTGTGTGTCATCGGTCACACAATGGTACGTAAAAGTTCCAAACATCTGCACTCCCAAGATCCCATACAGGAGGAGAAAGAACAGAAGGAAAATTGAAACACTCCAGATTTGCTCTCCAGAACGCCTGGCAAAAAGATAAATATGACACTGAATGTACAGGCAATATGATGCCTCCTCTGAAAAGCCCCAGAACAGAAAATACTCTCACACAGAGAAAGTAGTATTTCATCCTGCAGAAAATTTGTCCTTAAAGTTGATCTCTCGCTCTGTATGCAGACAAAAAAGGGAGACACGATTTTTTCTAAACCCATAAATTAGGGTAATTAAACCAGCTGTAAACTACAAAGGGTGAAACACAAAAAAAAGCCAAATAAAATTATGTAAAATCTAGCTTTTGTAAAATAGCATCTAATGACTTACACAGATAAGAGATGATGATGAAGTAAAGTTGATACTGAATAAAGACCAAAAAACTTTCACACTACCACTACATGGCTTTTGCCATTACGTGATGTATGAAACATACTTAGGTGTGTTTGCTTGCACGTAAGCATCTCTGTACATATATCAATACACATATACCCATAACTGTAGCGGTTAGGGCACGTACTCATGTATTTTTATTTACAAATACTACCCTACTAAGAGTGTTCACCTTGATTATTAAGTGCCCATATTAACAGAACAGAATTTACTCCCATTGGTTGAAAAATGTTGGCTACACTTATTAGCAAAATGCTTTAAGATTTATTTCAATATTTGACAGTTTTGATCCTTTTCTAGGAAACTTGATGATTCCTTAAATATGGAAAATAGCAATAATTTTTTGGCCAGAACTAAAACTCAGGAAGAAAATTCCCATTAAGTATGAAGGGTCACTTTCTGAGCTGTGCAGTCAGTCTTCTAAGTCAAAACTGACATATCCTCTGTTGTTCTTCAGAGATCAGCCTTACTTACTTCAAGATATTTGTTATCCTAGTTCTGGGGAGCTCAAAACGAAAATATATCCGGAACGCTCGAATCATAATGAGTGGTCGTGGAATCCGTAACATGCCCCAAGGTGACATCTGATCAACTATTTCAGCAATTTCAAACACCTACAAACAAAAGAATCAGGAGTTTTTCTTGATGATCCTGTTCCTGTATTCATTTACAGAACTTCTAAAACTACAAATACTATATTTCTATTTTCATTTTCAGTCTGCTTTTGGTTTATTTTATGGTTCATTTTAACCACGTTTTTTAAAAGAAAAGTCTTTGTAAATACTTTAACCCATTTCTAAGTTATCCTAATGAAATTCCAAAAATATACTCTGCCTATATTCATAATGCTTCTGTCTCAAACAACTAAGGAAGCCTGTGCAAGCTTGTGTCAACAGCCTGCTTCTGTGCTAGTCCTACCCTACAAGTTTCCCACAACTTCATTAAAAGTGAATGATTTACATTTCCAAATATGAAAATTAATACCTGTTAACGTTGCACACCACTACGGTTTTTACTGTGATATAAAAGTACACATACACAGATGGCTTTAGGAGTTGCAACATGCTTATAAATTCTCCATTTAATCCCTAGTACATGACAAAACTGTACATGTTCTTCTCCCAGACTCCACTTACAACACAAATTTCAGCCAAGCCATAGAACAGGGAACCATTTCCTTGACACATTGACAGGTTAGGCACTCCATAAAGACTATTTAGCCTAATGATTGAGTGAAAATGTCTTGGTTTAATCCTTGCCTCTCACTCTCTGAGAGTAACTGCTTAATTTAATATTCGCTCAAAGTACTAAGAAAATGGAGGGGGAACCTGGTAACACATAAGCAGGGTAATCTATGGTGCTTATCTGTAATGATCAACCTTCACTCTACATCTGTACACGATGGACCATAGTTTCCCATGTGTATAAAACAGAAAATTACATGTCTTAAATTTGACAGAATTTGGTAAGTTATGCCTAGCAGCAATCATTATAGAACTTTTACAATCATCATACTACTGCATGCCCAGTCCCACAGTCTTCAATTTGTTCTTACCCAAAAAACTGGCTACAGTTAAGGACTGATTGGTTTGCAGGACACAATTTGACCAGTACCTTAACACTCTACAATTTTTTGCAACATGTCCAAGTTCCCTTCTTTATGAAAATTTATCAAGTTGTTTCCAAATGTATGCATTATTTTTTTCCCATTGTGTTTTAACTTGAATTTTGGAAAAGGTTTTGTTAGGTGCGGGCCGTATAATGTGAAACCCCTCCACTCACCATACTCAACAGCACAGTTTTTTCAAAACAATTTGACCCATGTACAGCTATACTTCCACAACTCATCATTATTTGGTTGTACCATACATTTTTCACAATTAAGGAATTATTCATTGAAGAAGGTAACTGAAATAATTACCTGTAAAACCAGTGACACCCAAAGACAAAAGACCATGAATCCATCAAACACACACCAACGATCCTTTACATAGGAGCTATCACCCTACAAGAGAGAGAAAAGCTAAGAGGTTAATTGTTGTTGGTTTACTGTCAGGATTTACAAATATCATAAACAAAAGTTCTTGGAAGAACAAAAAGCCTTTTCTGTACCACTTTTAAAATGCCACTTTTGAAAGACTCAAAAAGTCTACTATCTGGACTAGAATATGCTGGAAACATATAAACACATCCTCTGGGTGAATAAATGATAGCTTCATTCTTGTGCAGTACTTCTCCTCAGCTTGCATCAATAAGGTCTTACAAATAAACCTATTATTTACACTTTGATATAAATCAAAAAACACACAAAAAATGAGCACTGGACTCACTTTTCCACTTTATTGCCCATTGCAAAATACACGCCCAGGAAGGTAAGTGTAAAATGCTAGCAATCTAGTATTGTGTCATTCAACTACTTCGATATTGTTCAACAGTTTCAATCAAATCAGTATCATTTTACATTCATTTTTTCCTACGTTTTCAATCATTTTTCATGTTCTATGAAAGTCTTGCCATTTCAAGAACACTAGACAGTAATCACCATCTCATCACAGTGTAGGCTTTCAAGTTTCTTTGGATATTTCCTGAGCAACTCTTTACCATCTCAAAATGATCATTCTTTAGACTTCATTAATAAGATGTATGGTGAACTTTCCAACATTGATACTATTGGCACTCCATTCAGAGCATACCTTTGCACTACCGAATAAAACAAATTCAGGAAAGAAAACTGAGCACTCGATCCTTGATGACCCATATGCCTTCCGACCCGTTCTCTGGCTCTGCTTTAGTCTTCTTCAACTAGCTCCCTAAAACAACACCTGAGCATGGTTTTGGTGATAGTCTAATCCAGGGATCACTCCTAAAAGGCAGTATAGAGAAGACTGCATCCAAGCTCAGTTTCCTCTACACTACACTACTCTCACCCGCTGCTCCAGTTTGCGTTCTTAGATATCCTCACATCTCACACCATTCCCAATGACATGCAACAGAAGCCCTCCACTGCAAGCTATTAAAAACGCTTCTTTCGTGGGCTGCTAATGCCTCACGCTTTACTTCTATCATGGAACTGAAAAAAAAAAAAATCTACATTTATTAGGTAGATTATGGCTGACAGTTAGATAGTTTCATGTACCACATAGAGCGTAGCGGAAGTCAGGGACCAAATGCGTATAGATAGATGCAGCTTGTTGAAAGGGAGACTAGACAAGACCAGACCTAAGAGAAGTGGATATCCCTGTTTCAGGTAAAAACATATGCAGAGACATTGGCAGTGTATCTCTGGGCACATAAACACCCCTTTCCAAGTGAGGTTTCTCTAAACAGATTAAACATACCTTCCCCTGCCTTATGCTTTCTCCGGTTCCTTTTCTCTGTTTAGTGTTTTTCCAGATACAAACTACAGTGTTTGATATCCATTTTCCACAGGTATCATTGTGGAAAAAATTATTGTCACATCTCAAGAATCTTGAAGACATTACTGGACTTTGGCCTGTCATGCGATTCCTGGTTTGACACACATTGTTTCTAATCTCAGTGATAGTTATTTCAGTCAACCTGTATTTGTTTTTAAATGTCTCAGCATTTTTATTGATTCTAAAAGCACAGACAAGATGTTTTGTTTCAATCTAGTATTTTCAATGACATACGCTATCCTAAAAATGATTTATCATTCCTTGCAGTAGATGACAGCAAGATACATTGTGTAAATAGAGACAAAATAAATTTTTTTTAAAAAAAAGCTTTATTTCAGTTGCAAAAACTCTTCAAGGCAGAAGTGAGCAAAGTAAGGATGTAAGGAAAATACAGTAAGTGATTTTCAATCAGAAGTAAAGGACAGACAACTTCAACACTATTTTCAGATGGAGGATTTTGTAACACATAAGGATGTTCAAGTTCTCCATTCAAGAATTAAGAGAAGGAAGGCTGCAAATCAGGGAAGCAACAGAACAGGAACTTTGCATCATATTTGTAATCTGTCCTCACTGAACAAAATAGACTTAGTTCCCTAAGTAAAGTCTGAGCTAATCAGTAACCCTTCACTCAGGGCTGAACAAACTCAGCTGTTTCAGTGGTTACGTTTGCTAACTGTGAAGCAGACACATGTTATTTCTCTGCGGAGATGAGCTACCAACACCCTCCGTCTCTTACCCCTCTCTCCTCTCCTCTTGTTCCCTCAGAGCGAACAATCTCCAGTGAGATTGGTATCAACATGCAACTTGAGTCCTTCAGTCGTGGCTCTGAATAAAGATACTGATTGGTCTTTCTCTCGCTGAAGAACTCTGAAACTCATTTTTCTTCTCTTAAGCACCCTTTGTCTAAAGCAAAAAGTTTTCCCTGAGTTGTGCTGTATAGATCTGAGCACGAAACTTGTGCGGGAGTTCCTGTATTCACCCTCCTCTGAATAACCCATCAAGTACTCACTAAAAGCCAATTCTTTTTTTAGAATTCGCTTTTTCTCTCCACAAGACAGGTGGCATGATTGAAGCAGTTCTGCTGTTTTCTCCTTACAAAGGAAGATGTCGTGACCCTTCCCAGCCCTCTCGCCAGTCAGGCTGTTCCACCACCTCACTTCTCCCATTCTCACATCAGGCCAGCTTCCACCCCCACCTCCTCCTCCCTCTCTGGGAGCCTTTCAGTGGATCACCCACAAAAACTCTGGGCACTTGAACTACACCTGTAGAAACTACTCATTTTGGGGAAGGTTCTGGCCCTTTCCGCTTTGCACGTAGGGAGGCTTTGGCTAAACCCTGTTCGTGTTTGTCATTTGGCTGGCAGCAGACGTGATGGGGAATCTTTAATGCATTTATACTGTCTATTGGCATATGGGATGTTATTTGCTGTTGGAAGCATTTTTAAGGCAGGACCACTTCCTGCTTAATGTGAAAATCGCAATATATTTTTCAGTATGAATTTTTATATTGACTTCTAGTGCTACTTCCACAAAAAATCTAATTCTGACTGAACACAGGCTAGTGCTCACATATTAATAGCAAAGAACAGTGAGTTTCATTCACATTTGAAAAAAGTCTCGGGCTGAAATTCCACATTCCTGGTCAATGGCAGCCTGTTCTTAAACTTGGAAAGGAATACACATACATGAAATTTAAATACATCTGGTGACATCTTACCTAAAATAGCTGAAGTATTGCCATGTGTTAATCCCTCGTCCTTTTTTCATTATGTCTGTTGAAATTTGAGAATTATTGATGAGGTCTGTTTTAGCATTTTTGTGTGAATACACTACCCCAGATCATTGACATTATGGTTTGTAAGTCTTTAAAACATGATCTAAACATTTGCAAAAGATGATTAGCACTGTAGACAAGAAGCCTTATGCTGAGACTAATCTTAAAGTCATTAAAGTTGTTGAGCCCCTATTGCCTACAGTGGACAGTGGATTCTTTAATGTACACAGCAAGTTCTGAAAGCTTCTCCAGCAACATGACTTACAGCCTATCTAGACAACAAAATCATTTGCGTCTGACCAAGTGCTGGATGCCAGGCCACTTATACAGTCCATGACTGCAGGCTTGGGACAGCCTTTGGAAGGCTTTTGGGCAGTAAACCATGCCCTCGCTTCATGCCTCTCCAAGGCAAACTAAGAGGCACCACTCGAGCTCAGCGGATTAGCTAACTAACTAATAGCTATTAAACACAAAGCATTTTAAGAAACATAAAAATCTAAGTCCAAAGCAGCAATACTGCTTAGCTGTTAGATGGATCAATCTTCTCTTTGTTAATTAAAGGCCTATTCATTATTTTGTAATACTCTTCCTAGTCTCCCCAGACAGTTTCTCCTAATATGCTTCCATCTCTTCCCTCAGTATTTATTTAGGACAGGTCAGCAGACTGTTAGGCTAGTACACAACCATGGAAATGGCTTTCTTGGTAAACTACACATGTGGAATGGATCGAAAGTCTGCCTCTCTCTTAGAGAGGCTAAACTGAATTAATCTGAAATTTGACATCCCCAAAGAACAGATAAACTTGACATAACAGTCTGTAATTAAAATGTTCTCTGCCCTGTAAGAACTTAATTTTCTGCAGCAATGTTGCCATAACTAAGGTAGAATACCTCAAGTTCAGCGTACGATCTTAGTGTTTCTTTATCTATTAAAAAATAGGACCAACAATTAAATCTCCTCCTTTCTCCCCACATTCTCCTTATTTCACTAGTTTTTGCCTAATTTTAGCACCATTACACTAACTGAAGACAATGTATTAGCTCAATTCTTCGTGTTTTTTATTTTCACATGCAATACTAACACCCCAATAACAGCACTGAGATGCCGGAAGATACACTTTCTCAGCTGTAACCAGCACATTAAAAATAAAACACCATTTGCCAGTATTAGGTGCCCTAAACACTTGTTACACAAGTTCACAGAATAAACTAATTTTGTAAGACCTAACTCATTGGAAATGTGAGCCAATATAAAATACAGACAGAACCACGGACAGAAGTAGTAACACCTGACGTAGTTACTCCGTAAGAACCACTACAGTTTAACTCACACCAGAAGGGAAGACTAGCCAGACTGTAATTTTTTAATAAAAATTTATTCCATTATCAACCTTGTTGAAAACAAAATATTCTACGAAATCAACATCCGAATTGCATAAAGCAATCTCCTAGAAGATTGATTATGTCTGTTGATTTTGTTAAGCAATTTCAGTATCTTATTGGTAGGGCAGACAGCTTAGCTAGAGGATAGTGCAGTCATCTCTGAGGTCCTTTCTGCCCTGCTTCTCTCTCAACATCTCAGGAACACATCAAGATGAACAGCAAATCCCTGCAAGTGAAAAGCCTCCTCTGCCTCCCTGCTTGCCTTCAGGAATTTCTTTTTCCCTCTCATCCCTGACTACAACCTGTTCCCTGAATCCTTCCCTCCTGCCTCTTTCCAGCCGCCTCTATGGAAAAGCTAAATAAAAGAAGTGATATGACATTTGCTCTGAGTAATCAGATTTATCATCATCTGCCCTGGAAAGGAGTTCTGCAGTCTTGGGTCTGTGCTCAGGAGAACCTTAGCCTCCCATTTTTCCTCACAGTCTCTGACAAACTTTGGCATCAGGTATACGGTTGGACTTGATGATCTTTGAGGTCTCTTCCAACCATAATGATTCTATGATTCTATGAAACAGAGTAGCTGAAAGACGGTACGAAGGTAAAGAGACCACCAAGCTCCGTAACAACCAGCTCCTTTGCTATTCTCTCATGGTCACTGGATCCTCATATGATGATGGTAAATAAAGCACATCAAAAGGTCTACCAAATTCTTCAGATCACCCTGTGGGCTACTTTGTGTAGCACTACAAATAAGCATTAAGGGGTGGAGGCTGACTTTTACTAGCATTTTAGGAGCAGCGTAAATGCACAGGAAGAAATCAAAGGAATCGAGGGAATCAGAATCCAGGAGTACCATTTTATCCCTCTCCGCTACGCTCATTATAATGCAAAAAGAGCAAACTAGAAGAAAGAGCTCAGCAGCTGAGTTAGGGAAACAAGACTCACCCTCCCTCTCCCTTCCTCCACACGAACACCGCAGGGCACGGAGGTGGGAGCGGGACAGAAAATTAAATCAGACCTCAAGGGAGCACCTTGCCTAACCTCTCTCTCCCCGCTGCAAATGCAGGTAAATATATACATACATACACACACAGAGGGTACATATCTCCTACTCAGTCACACACCTGCATACATCCTTTATGTTTCTGGCTCAACTTCAAACTTTCCCTATTTCCTTAAAAACCTGCAGTTTACAGGTCTGTTTAGAATGATGTGGACAATCCAGCCCAGCCTTGAACCGGTCAAATACTTTCAACATTTTCCTCACACAGAAAAGAGAATAATAAAGAGATACAGTCTATTCAAGAAGAAAAGCTGCCTCTGACTTCTGTTCTCAATTCCCCTCTTCTGTTCCCCCCAAATCAAACTATTTCTCAAATCTGATCAAGCAGATCTGCTCATGTGTCAAACAATAGCCCTCTTCTTCTTCCTTCAGAGCTTTGCAACTCCTCAGCTGCCCTGGGGACTGACTGAAGCGGGACCTCAGACAGACAGACGACTCTCAGCCACACTACCTAAAGTTCATCTTCTACTCTGTGTGACATAAAAAAATTCAACCTGAAGCATTTTATTACACAACAACCAGCAAAGAATATACTAGCCATCTTTTAATGCAAAGTACTTTTGTAACTGTAAAATGACAATCCATGCAGGAAACAAAAGAAATTGTGGATGGCTTCGTTAAGACCATTTTAATAACCAAAGAAAAACTGATCTACTTTAAAACAAGTGGTCATCTCCAAGTTAGCTCTATGCAACAGTGATAGTATAATTTCAAAATGAACTAACATTTTTTTTTTTAAAATATCTGTATTTGGGAGGAAAAAAGTAACAATAAGAGGGTGGCACACAGCTTCTCATTTCTATATGTCTTTTCTCATAAAAACGTCTTCATTCACGGTGAAGGAACTCACTTAAAATATATTCACATAACACCAATTGATTCGTAACAGCCAATGGAATTAGAATTGCTGTGTGAAGCTTAACTCTAAATGGTTGTAGTGGGTGTAACATTACTTTACCACCACTGAGTTAAACAAGTTCAATTTGTAACTACTCATGTATTGTACTGAACTGCTCCATCATCAGATGCTTCCAAGTAACACATTACATAGTGCATAATTTATCTGTGTCATAACATATAATGTAATATTTATCATAATCTTGTACTCTACACTAAAACAACCCTGGAAAAAAATCACTTGATGTTACAGCAGACAAAACGAAGTTGATCTATAATTTAAAAAATGAAACACAACTCTCGCTGGTCCTTTGGATTAGAGGGTGTCGCGGATGGAGCGATGTACTTCACTCACAAGAGAGAAGCAGCAGTGTGTTTAAAACAGTGATTTTTAAAAGTCTGATAATAAATGCCACAGTGACTTAACAGGATTGATTATCTATTGTGTAGAGGACACGGCCAGACACAGTGTGGAGGAGACCCTCCCACTGAGCCATAAGGCTCAGGGAGGACCCCCTTGCTTTCTAAACTCCTTCTCAGAGAGGGGCTTGGGTGCAGCTGGATCCACTCCTAGTCCCAGACTTGGTCAATGGTTTATATCTAAAGAACTGTGTATGTACAATCAATCCTTTATATTACTGTCGCAAACACAGTTTTGGTTTAGCAGAAATTTAGGATTTATCAATACTTTGCACAAGATTAGGGTGTGTAATTCTTAACAGCACTTAATCATTAGCCAATGTAACAGAGAGATTCAATGGAATTTGTCACAATCCAGAGAGCAACTTTGTTAAAGATCCAAGAATGGCAAGGTCACCCGAGACTTACAGCAGGGTTGCACACACAGACGGAGGTTAAATCACACCACACACACGCAGACAAACAGTTCTGAGACAAATTGCACACACACACAGACACACTCACAGAGGTTAACCTGTGATCAAAATTTTTCTTTTCATGATTTACTCACTTTATATGCCGGTATTCACCACCGGATGGTCAGTGAACTGTGCAAAACCAGGCCTTTGAGTCTTTGTGAAATCATCAACGGATGATCTGTCAATTTTGGCAAAGTTTACCCTGAGAGGCATCCCAATTCAGGGCGAGATATTGGGTCACACAGCTCGCTGCACCCCCAGAGTGCTCAAAGGGTCTCACTTTGGATTGCTATTTATAGGGTCTCAAGATGACTGAATTTTGGTCGGTTCCATTCTGGCCACAATTGGTGCTGAGCCATTCTGGTAAAGCATTCAGGTTGAAGATGGCCCAGGTCTGGCCAGTGAGTACCTGACCCCTCCAGCCCAAGATAACAGCACAATGGGAGCACGCAAGGCTTGTCTGGAAATCTCAGAGTGGCCCGGGGGGGCTGCACCATCACAGAGGGTGATGCCACGCATGTTACAGACACACAACACATACGGTTCCCCCATCTACCATTACCAAAAAGCTATAATCACTACAGAACCACTACTTCATCATTTGCAATAATTAAAAAAAAATTATTCTTAATTTGTTGAGATTTTCAGATTATTTTAGGAATTACCAATGAAGATGTAAGGCTACTTCCTTCATTAAAGAAGAGTCTCAAACGTATTTTTAAGGTGCACCAGATTTTTGTTAGTTTATGTAATTAACTTCACCAAACTTACTATTTCATTTTTCATACTGTAATGGGAGGTTTCTAAACTATAGTATTCACCATCTCATATGCTGTTTCTAACAGGAAAAATAAACAAAACAAAAATAAAAAAGACTGTAAATAATCAAAAATAGAATTCTTATCGGGCTGTTCAGAGAAAGAATAAAAAAACGCAATTGCATTTCATTTGATTCAGTGACCTATATCATGAACAAACAGCAACAGTTTGAGGGACCTTGTGAGAGGAAGAAATAATCCTGGCTGTGGAATAAGATCAAGACTTTCAAACAGACAAACAAGGAGCATTTTACTGCTAAAAATCCTGTAATGGTGTTTGCTGTAAAATAAAGAGGGGAGGGAACTGGGAAGAGTTAAAAAATGGTGTTTTAAACCAAAACTGCTACAGAAAATTTAAAAACAAACCAGAAACAAACATGAAAACATTACACAACACTCCCTTCCTCGAGTACAAAAAGCATCAAGGCGAATAACCATTTCCACAGAACGACGGAAAGGAATGCCTCAACACACCTCCCATATCAGCAAAATCACCGCAGAGCATCTCAGTTCAGCCGAGTGACAAGTAATTCAGATGCCGTCCACTATTCAGAGCTGTCAGGCACAGCCTTCGTATAGAGCCAATAAAGGACAGATGCCAATACCTTCTTATCAATGCCCAGCAATAGGTATGGCTACAGAACAAGTGGGGAAGGGAGCATCGCTGGGGTATTACAGTGCTGCTTTCTTGATACACCGCTCTACCACTGCAGTTGAGTGCCACACGCCCTGCAGAGAGATTTTATGGGTTACTGCACTGAAAGCCTGAATTTCATTTCCCTCTCCATCTGCTCATTAGCCAACCGTATTCAGTGCCATACGTATTGCCTTACTAGCTGACTTGGCTCCCTTGGATGTCTTAAAGGTTCAGCAAATCTAAAAATGGTTGATCAGAAGGAGGATTAATAGGATCCCCCTACCTGGAACGGCACTCACTGTTCCCAGGAAGCGCACAGGAAAAAAAATCCTCACTGTGAGAACGATTAAACATTGGAACACATTGCCCAGAGAAGTGCTAGCACCTCTCTTGCTGGAAATACTCAAGATTCAGCTTGATAGGACCCTGGATGACCAAATTAAGGCTCTGCTTTGAGTAAGAGGTTGGTCCAGACCATCTCCATAGGTCCCTTCCAACCCAGACTTTTCTCCAGTTGTGCACATCCAAGACTATCTCCTCGACATGCCAGTTCCTTGGGGTAGACTCCGGTTCTACATCCAGCTCCACATGCATGGACATTTGCTTGTGGCTGGAAGTCCTCTGCAGCCTTGAGAAGGCGATGTGTGTTAAATGCTGCCATGCATTATTTTGCAGGATTCTGCCCTCCCCCAGCTCCAATGTTTACAGTGGATGCAACAGGTGCGTTTGAATCCAAACATTTCAAGGTGAAAGCTGTCACTCTGAAGCGTCAAATATTGCCTGGAGATTGAATAGGGAGATTTGACATGCAGACGGTCTGATCTAACACGACAAAACTCAGATCTATGATCATCATTCACAACTCTCCTTCGACAGAAAAAAGCCACAATGATGAAAGTTGGAAGAGATACGAAGGGGGCACTTTTCAGAAAGAGGATTTTATTATTTGGTAATTAGCATTATTAAAAGCTGGAGAACCCATTTTATACTACAGAGACCAGGAAAAGTTTATTGCAGCAACAATCTTAGTATAGCTGTAGGAAAACAATATTTATATTAGTGGTGGAGAACACAATACTCCAAAATGAAATTTTCCATTCAGCTTACTACCTTAAAAATCCTACACAAATTTTGTCATTTTCATGCAAATACAGCTGCACAGAAATGTTCTTCCCTTCCACAGGGATTTGGATGTGATTAAGATTTTTTTCGTCTTGATGTTGTTTTATTCTCTCAAATTAAGAGACAAGACAACATGGGCATAAAATGAAATAAAAAGGTATTGTTTAATTATAGCAGACTTCTCTGAAAATGCAAGTTTCAACACAGAAAGGCACATTAGGGATGTGTTATCCGTATAACATGCTACCCAATATCTTGATTTCACTGCAATCCCAGGACATGTGTCATTTTATCCTGACATGAAGCGATACATTAACAATGTCCCTCAATAACAGCTGCTTTCATGAAGAAAAACAGTAATCCCTGAAAGTGTTATTAGAAAGGGAAAAAATTAATGCTAATGAAAAATAAAGGTTTTTTCATCTAATTGGTCTGTATATTGAAAGAGCAATTTCTAAATGGACTATTAAAATCAGCTTTTATTTATCAATAATATTTATCAATTTATCAATATTTTTTCTTAACAACTTCAAGGTTAAATTATGATCGCCATGGTAGGTCACTGAGTATTATATGGACACATACTTCAATCCATGCCCCCAAATAATTTCTCACTAAAACCTTCTATGACCCACCGACTGGTTAGAAAACAATACCATTTTTATTTTAGAAATACTGCCTAAGTAAGTTCACTAAGTAATTTAAATGCCTTTGATTTTCTAATACTCTAATGCAAAAATGGTGCAAAAAGCCCCACTGTGTAACATGAGTCATTATTTTACTGTAATAAACACCCCAACAAAAGCAGCCACAAGTAACCATAGAAACAGGGATATTTTAGTGCCATGGTCTCTAACCTTCCCTGGCCCACAGGCAGTAACACCCAACTAGCAGCATCCTGCAGGCAACTTTGTATTTGTTTTCCTCGTGATAATCAGTTTTAATTTTTTTAATTTCCTGTGACTGGAAACAGCATCGGAGCTTTTCACTAGCAACACGATCCCAGTAGGCTGGGAACAGATGTCCTTGCGATGGACATACGTGCTTAGTAAAGCAGCAACAAACACAGGAAAAAGGTGAGACAGAAGAATCTACTTTTGTAGACTGAATGTCTTATTCAAATAATGGATATAAATACGGTTTGCTATGGAATAATGTTTAAAACTAACAATTGCAGCTGCCAACACCAAAACACTCCAGTAGTTTCTACATTAAATTTTAAGACAATTTGAAATTATACACTTTTTTCCAAGTCAGAAAAGTATGGGACCTGCACTACACATCTAGTTTTCCAACAGTATTATACATAGCACAGAATTCTATTTTTTTAATATAGATATGTAAAATGATTTGTCATAAGGACAAATAATTTTCACCTTATCATCCCAAGAAGTAGAGTCAAAGGGGAAACTCAAATCTTAAGTCAACTGGGTCTTTTTTCATGTTTGCTCTGTGAGCTTTTTACTACCACAGGTAAGTAGTTTTCTTTTTTAATTTTTTCCCCTTCACACAATTACATTCTGTTTAGTCAAAGCATCTCATCATTTTCTCATGCTTGCCACTGATTTCACTGGTTATGACCTTGCCCTCAAGGCCAAGGTTCTCGCTCCTGTTTATGACTTGCACGTCCCGAGACTGAGCTTTCACCACCAGGCATCACGAGCACATCAGAGCTTGCTGACATGGGATGACAGGAGCCACATACTCTGTTTTACTACCCGACTTTTGAAAACAGCTTCCTGATCCTTAACTCATTTATACGCCATGGGGTATACAGCATATCTAAAGTCACAGAGCACAGTAATTTCAGAATTTCCATTTTCCATTTTCAGTCTGTAACACAGCAGAAACTCCCTTGACAAAGTCACTAAAAGCTGGTGTGTTTCACTGCAAATCAATTAATATTTCCACCATTTATCAGAAGGATTAAGCTCATTTTGTAACTTCTCCATTCTTGTTACATGAAGGTGGAATGCTTAATATTAAAAGTACTGAAAAGAAGGCAAAACAGACACTTGTAATAAGGTAAACAACAGTTCCATAATCCATAACTCAAGACAAACTTCTGAATTAGGGCGATTAGGGAAGAAATTCATTTAAGCATAAATGAGTTAATGCCATAAGCATTAAAGAAGTTGGCATCCAGTTGTCTGTATACGTTCTGTAGTGCCCACCTGTCCACTGATAACAAATCTATAATAATGAGTTAGAGTAATCGCTGACTGTGAGATACCTAAAGGCTAGGTGTCAACCTAGGGACTTTAAGCTTCCCTTTCAGTCGATGGAAAAAAAACAGGCCAGATATAAATTACCTTTTGGAAGAGCCTACTTTAGACACAAACAACTACTGACACAAAATTGCAGACCCTCAAATCAGTGCTGATGAATCCCACTAAAAGTGTTTCTATTTTAAGCCCCAAAAATCGATATTATGCAAGCAAAGATAAAAAAGGACCAGAATATGCAAGCGGACATCAGCTCCCACTGGCAACAGTTGCAGACCTCAGTTTAGATCATGCCAACCAGAGTTTTTCATGACAGCATAAAAAGCCCGTCTCCACCTCACACTGCTTGCACTACAGGTGAAAAGTCCCTTACATTGGTAGAGAACTGCACGTAGAGTTAAACCCACACCGCACAGGCAAGGCTCCAGCCTGCTCCCCTCTTGAGCAGAGAGCGACTACAGCAACCAAAGCACCTATCAATAAAACGAGGAGGAAAATGTGCTCTCTGCGCTGGGCTAACACTGCCTGGAAACATCCGACATGCTGAAAGCCACTGATTTCAGTTAACTAAGTAATCCGGCCTTTAGTACTGGACAGAAGCAAAGGAAACAGCTCCCATCTACTTGTGACTGTCTTGGTAGAAGACTAAGCTTTGTTCCAGTTCCTGCATGAATCCACAGAGAGAATGCTGAAAGCTAGTGCAGCAACCATTCACTTCAGCCCCTTGCAGGACGACTGAAGTCAGTGACTAGCGCTCGGGGCTACTGAAATAAAGTCTGACAAATCCACTCGCAACTACTTCAGTTAGTACAAAAGTTTTGCTGTGAATGTAATTGATTTAACAATGGGTGAAATGTCAAGGACCATTACTTCTGACTTTCTATAATCTCCTTTGTTAGCTGACATGTGTCACAACTGCACAGTGAAAAGAAAGACACTTCTATTAAATTCCATGCACTACTTGTGCTATATAAAAAAATTTCTAATTTTCAGCACGATGATACCAAAATAAGTGTCAACTAGGTTTTTTTAACAGACAGGAGACTCTCACACTTTTTATTTTACAGTGTTACTCTTTTAACAGAGGAACAGGATAAATCATGCCTCCTCTTCACAACGCGATTTCAATGTAGGTTTTCTAATACCATCATGGCCGTGATGAGAAGCCACAATGAGGATGTGGTACGATGAAGACAATTTCACATACACTCACACTGCCCATGGAATGAAATGGTATCCATTCATCTCTCATTCCCCAAAGGCTGAATTTTCACCTGAGATATCTGTTACTTGGTTCCTTTTTCTTGCAGGGGATGTGAATTCTTTCATATCATGGACACAGCTTTCTGAAAGTTTCTCCGATTTTGGCACATTTCCCTCTTTGGTTATTTTATTATATATAATGCCACCAGTGCAATTGTGTCTAACACAAGCAATTTACCTGGAATATTTCTCTATCTGTTTATTCCATCTCCTAATACAAAAGCTGAAAGTAAAGAGATAATATACTTTTAAAGGAAGGTATCCTGACCTTGCTCATACCCATGTGAGATGACCTTCAGAAGATACCTTATTAGAAAGCAGAAGGTAATTTTTGCATCACACTGATTAAAAAAAATACAAAGTCCTTCCATCATGGGTTAGGCCCCCTGCTTGCTTTCAGAAGTCTGATGCTCATCTAATATCACATTTGTTTTAGGTTTGAGAGTTATCCTTCATTTCTCTAATTCCACCTCACCTCCTTTTTCAATGAGGAGATAATTTTGGAAACTTTCCTTGAATCAATGAACAGACACCTATGTCAAGCACATACAGTCATGTTCACAGCTGACATGTGAGTGTGGACATAAACGTGAGCTTTGATTCTGAGCGACTGCAAGTCTTGTCAGGTTACAAGCTGACTCATGAACCATTTTGATAGACAAATACTCGTTAATTCATGGTGCTCTCAGAAGCCTGCCAATCAATCAGTAAGTTATGCAGTAGACATAAACCGCGCATACTTGGGAGACCAGTTTAAATCTCATTCAAGACAGAGTGAAAGAGATTGATCTCCTTCCATTTAAACAGACTTAATACTTCCTTGATGCAGTTGATTATAGCAGAGCTCTTTCTGACCAAGGAGCCTGAGACACGAAAGAAATCAGAACCAAAGAGTCACTGAATGCTATTTACATTCTGGGAAACAAAGATCATGCGAACAAATCTAGGATCAATTAAAGAAAGTGGAATTCTGAACTGAAGAGATCATGAAAATACTAATGTCAAATTGAATTCAGTCAATATTACCATTAAATTTACTGTGTTCTATACATCAGTACATGGTGTAGTACTGCGGTGGTCAAAATTGCATTTATTTCTTAGAAGGCTGTAATTTCACTCACAAAACCAAAGTAATATATTATGGTTGCACATAATGTTAAACGTTTAGATTCTTTGTACAAATATAAATCACCAGTAGGAGGCAGTAAAACAATTTCCAGCTAAATGTGAAAGTTCCAGTTTTACAATCCCAATGAATGAGAGGTAAGTTACTTGCCTATACGTTACCTATGTCTGCAAATCTTCCTACTCCAGATATTCTTGCAATCACTTTGTTATATGTTTCCTGATAAACTCCAAGTAACACAGAGTATTTCTAACCCAATAAAATACCACTTAAGAGCATAAAAAAGTGGTTGCCAAAGAAGTAAATATATTCTGTGAGAGGCTAGTTGATAACAAACCCATCGCTGTTCACTGTACCAACACAAAAGAGAGTCCTGACTTCTGCTAAATCAGCGATACTACATTGTGTTACTCGGCCACCCCGGTACCAGTGGAGTTTTGCATTTTCAGGATACTATGGTTCAGCCTGTATCTGCTGAGCAGACACATCTAAGTATAGCTAAGGAAAACATTACGCCATGAAGATGGTCTAAATTAATGCATTTCCATCTTGCATGAGAGAACAAAAAATTAAATTAAATTAAGTAATCTCTTGAAACACCCCTGAATTATTCGCTGCACTGAATCAATACTGACATTGGACATCACATGAGGACCGGAAGACTTTTAAGTCCATGACAGTGATGGCTATTGTTCATGCTCTATTGTCAAAAATAATTGAAAATAGAAGTTTGATTTCATTCAATTAAAACATTTACAATTCCTAAAATCCACACTATTCTGCTGTCATTAAATCTCATGTACAATTTGTGCCAACATGTAGCCTTTCGATACAAACCATGTTTTGATGTTCTAACAACTCATAGTCAAGAGCTCTCCTGGTCTTTATTCCTATGTTCAATCACCTCTGAAGTAAAGTTGCACTTTGTATCTAATGTTTCTCAGTTTGAGATGAAGAATAACATGTATATGGTAACGCTAAAAGAACCTCATTCAGCATTTTATTAAAATGGCCTTTTTTTATTTTATTCACTCCACAGCTTTTTTAATGTGTAGAAAGTCTGTCATATTTATAGAATCATAGAATCGTTATGGTTGGAAGAGACTTCAAAGATAATCAAGTCCAACCGTATACCCAACGTCACCATGCCCACTAAACCCACGAAACCATGTCTCGAAGCGCCACGTATAAACGTTTTTTGAACACCTCCAGGGATGGTGACTCCACCACCTCCCTGGGGAGCCCGTTCCAATGCTTAACGACTCTGACAGTGAAGAAGTTCTTCCTAATATCCAACCTGAACCTCCCCTGGCGCAACTTGAGACCGTTTCCTCTTGTCCTATGGCTAGTTACCGGGGAGAAGAGACCAACCACCACCTCGCTACACCCTCCTTTCAGGTCGTTGTAGAAGGCGATAAGGTCTCCCCTCAGCCTCCTCTTCTCCAGGCTGAACAACCCCAGTTCCCTCAAGGCTGAACACCCCCAGTCCCCCCAGCCGCTCCCCATCAGACTTGTGCTCCAGACCCTTGTCACCGTTGAAGGCTGGGCCGGTGCTTAAAGCGGGTGGCAGATGCTCTCCGTTAACCCCGACCTTTCCCAGAAGGGGAAGGAGAGGAGAAAAGGGAGAGAGACTTAGGGGTTGGAAACTTAAAACAAACTTTAATAAAACAATAACAGTGAAAAGAGTATAAATAATATTCCAGCTAATACTACTAATAATAGAAAAAAAATATACAAAACCAATATTGCTCTTCCC
>NW_009624874.1:59636-63577 GCF_000690535.1 Cariama cristata | reverse complement strand
GCCCACGTGTGTCCCCCTCGCACGAGGGGCCGTGTCACCCTCGCACCTCCCGGTTGGGTTCCCGGGGCGGGGGGAGGAGGGTGCTGCCCGCTGTGCGCGGTGTTTACGCGCATCCCGAGGGAGCTGCGTTGCCTGTTGAAGCCCGTGGGTGCACTCGGCTGCCTGGGCAGGGGCACACACGTAGTTTCGGGGGGGAGTTGTGTTGTCTCCTCCATCCCAGCGGGATACCTGCTGCCTCCCTTTTCCACTGCAGGCTTATGGGAGGAAAAGAGGGATTCCCACTAGCTGCAAGGCAAAGCTTGCTGTCCCTTTGTTGGTGGTGGTTTGTTGTTGTTGTTTTGCTACAACACCCCTTTCTGCATATTCTTTATTGCCCATCTGCCAGGGTCTGCTGTGCTGCCTCTGCTTACGCCCGTGTCCGCGCACGACGAGGGTGTCGTAGTGCTCGTCTGTGAAGATCTGCTGCATGTTTTTCTGCTCTCCTTCTATGTATTCAGAGTTATTTTCCTATATGCAAACGTAAACACTGGCAGATGCTGGGGGTGGGTATAGTCTGCTTGTTGCTTGCCAAGAGCCTGTTGCCTCCTTTCAGATGCACAGGGCAAGGGTACCGCTGCCTTCCCAAATCTCCTGTACTTCTTTCCACACACAGGTGTGCTGGGGAATGCCTCCGTGCTTGACCACCACAGCCTGTTAAATACATACACCCCAGGAGGCCGCTTCCTGTCTACGAAAAGCTGCGAAGGTTTTTTTTCCACCCAAATAGACATGCACATATCTTCCGCCAAAGCCTAAGGGACGACTCCTTCAGCTCATCTCCTGTTTGCGCTGTGAAGCTTGTTCTGCCCGCTGATGAGAGAGGGTCTGTCTCCTCCTACATGTATATGTATATATATACACACACGGGTTATCCCACTGACCGCCCACCAAAAGCCGGTGCATCCCGCATCGTGCGTGTTTGTACACATCGGGAAAGGCGCAGACAGCATTTCACCAGTAGCCTTTGGGAGGCAGGCAGGCATTTCTCCTACACACTTCCAGGGAGAAGGTTTCCACTGTTTGTCCTTTCACGTCTTGCATGTTCCCACAGACGCCCAGCGGCAGCTGTTTCGGTGCCTGCCCCCAGACCGTAGCCCTTCCTTGCTACACGTGCCAGAGAGGTCACCCGTTCTTACCCGTTTCTTGTCTCTTGGCTGCGCTTCACAGCTGCCTGTTACATCTTTCATGACTGAGACTTCCAACTCTTTTTCTTCATGCACCCTGCAGTGTGATGTAGTCAGGTTAAGCCTACCTTGTGTTTTGCTTTGACTTTGGGTTTTTCTTTGCTGAGCAGTCTGGCAGAGTAAAAATAAGCAGTCTGCGTACTTCCTAGGTACCTGCAGATCCCAAGTTGGAAACCGTGG
Source organism: Cariama cristata (assembly GCF_000690535.1). Lineage (NCBI taxonomy): Eukaryota > Metazoa > Chordata > Aves > Cariamiformes > Cariamidae > Cariama > Cariama cristata. The sequence goes on along the minus strand of NW_009624874.1, from coordinate 62,174 downwards.
GTCTATAATACATTCAGTTTCTCTTTTCTGGTCATATACACGATTTGTCAAGCCCAGGATCTATTTCAACGTTTCTAGAAGTCTCCTGCTTTCCTAGGTTTCCTCACGTGAGGTCCTTGGTTTGCCATACCCGCGTGTGGAATTTCTCCAATTTCCCAGTCACGTGTTTGCCCCTGCTTTCTTTCTGTGCTTCTGCCTGACATGAGGCTTTTCCCTTTTGTAATTTTTATTTGTCCTCGGAGCGTCTAGTATGCTTAACTTGTACTTAGGTGGAGGTTACCCGGTTCACCTCCTGAGTTGATCCCCAGCTTCTAGCTGCATGTTTTCGTAGATGGGTGACGTGTTGTTCATCATACGCGGGGCACTCCTGCGGCACTGCTCTGCAGACCCTGCAAGGTGACACTGAGTGGGAATGGCTTTCGTGCAGGCGGGTCACAGACGTGCGCTCAGGAGTCTTTTTAGGGTATTTCAAGTACGATGTGCTTTTCTTCTGCCGTCAAGGTCTCTTACTGCGGTTTGACATCTACATGTAATGCAGATCCGAGGTGTGATGCACCTGGAGACCTTGCCGGGGTTTAAGTGCATCTGTTTAAGGAGATGGAGCTGAACAAGTGTTAACCTGCTAGCTTACACACAGCTCTTCTGCCAGTATAAATGCCTTGCCTTGATGTAAAACTGTTTATACCAGAAACCAGTTACAATGCCGTAAGTGTCTCTCCCTGGGGACTACTTCTATTTAAACAGCTGGTTTTAATCCGAAACTTTAATTGGTGCGAACACTCCGAGCAGTCCCTTTCCAAGGGAAGGGAATTTCCAGCCCTACTTTAGTCTCCCCAGGTGGATGTTGCACGGATGCTGACTTGTCGGGAGGGAGGATCGCGCTCGCTTTCCCACACAGAAGGTTTCGCGCTGGTTTTGTTTACAGGGTGAGAGAATTCCTCTTTTTGTCACCGTGAGATTTGGAGCGGGGGGAGTGTCCTTACGTATTTCTGCTATAATACGTAAGAGAAGTAGTCAGCAAGCGAAACTGAATCCTTGCCATGTTTGTTGCAACAGGAGGTTAATCATAAACTCTGGCAACTTTTAAAAGGGGTGGTTTCGTTCCGTGGTGTCTGTAGCAAATGCATGCTGTTAGGGAGGTCTGGTCAGCTGTTTGCGAAGAGGATCAAAAGCAAATACAGCTTCCCCCCCTGCGTGAAGCTGAACAAGCGTCCGAACGTTATTTTTGGTTGTGTCCCATGACTTGCTAGAAGGAGGCTTTTTATTTTTATGTCCTTCTTGCGAATGGATGTGTGATGCCTGTGCTATGAGGTGAACGGTGTTTGTGTGACTTGTCGCTGATAAGGAGAAGGTATCGCGTGCTTTGCGCTTGTGTCGGTGGCTTCACAGCTAGCATTTCGCTGGCGTTGCCTGTTACGTCTGGTAAACTTTGCTTTTGAGAATGTTTGAGTATGTTGCTGTGAGAAGATCTGGCGATACACCTAACTTCGCTCCTTTTAGGCACTGTAATCCGCTAGCTTAAACAAAAAGAAAGTCAAACTGTGACAAAGCAGTGATGCTTTTGCTGGCACGTGACAAGGAAGGAGATGTCCCTTGACGTAGAAGGGATTGTCTGTTGACATTCTTCTATCTCACCCGGTTGTAAGTAGGTTATCCCTGCTCAAATTATGCAACTGTGCAGACAGCCAGACTTCAGGAATTCCAAATACTTCAGCGTGTCAAGTGCTGACTTCTAAATTAAATGCCACGGTTGTAGAGCGCGTTCACAGTCTGTCGCTTGAAATATGACATCAGTCTTGGAATCCCGTGTGGCTGAAAAGGGGCAGCAACTTAATTGCTTGTTCCTTTGAAAAAGTGTTGTGTAAGATTGCAGAGACAACACGGGTAGGAGATGTGCCTCTACCTGTAATAGCGTTTCGATACGGAAGCAGGTGGTTAGCGTTTCAGCAGTTATAAGCAGAAAAAAAAACCCCAATACTGAAAACATTGATTTACGTAAGAAGTTGCAGCGCCTCACTCTTTGTGGCTGCTGCTGTTGCCTCGAAAGATGCAGTTTCTAGCATATAGATCTAATTAAATAGTTGTGTGCTTATTGCTAAGTAAACATAGGAGTCCATTACTCTTAACTTGCCTCGGAGATCAAATTGATTCTTCTAATGGTTTCACTGGATGAAAACAAATGTCTAGTGCCGCTTTGTACAAGGTGCCGAAATGAAATGGTGGTGGTAGGAAACGAGCTGCAAACCCAATAAAATGGCATTTCTGCGTACGGGTGGGAAGAGAGGAGTTGTAAACGCTTGGCGTTTCGTTTAATTCTTACATTCCATTTAATCAAGTTAAGGAAGTGACTTGAACTGTGCATTATTGGTAGATAGAGTGTTTTTAATATATTCCAATTTAGAGCTGGGGAGATAATTATTTCACATGAACAGGTTTATCAGAGTACGTGAATGATGGGGTAATAAGGACTGCAAAATGTGTGTTGGGCTCAGCATGTGGCCTGTGAGAGCGGCCAGGAATAGATCATTAGGGGGAAAG
>NW_009624874.1:48302-59605 GCF_000690535.1 Cariama cristata | reverse complement strand
GTACAGAGGCAGCGCAGCGATCGTTCCTCTGCGCGTCTGCCGGCGGTGAAGGGTTTGGAGGTGGCCCGAGCTAGAAGGGGGTGTGCTGACAGTCACGTTTAGACCTTTTGAGCAGTTTATACCTGTAGCTTCTACACTTCACGTGCAAGGAATCCCACAATTTGTGCAAAAATAATTCCTGAGTTGGGGTGGTGGGTTTTTTTGTTTGTTTTAAACCTGATGAATGGTTATCTCATTGAGTGCCTCCTAGGTTTTGTAGTGTGAGTAAGAATAAAGAATCTTTTTCCAGTCGCCACCTCATTTGCAATTTTATAGATCTCTGTGTTCTCAGTTTTCTCTCTTCGGTTTTTTCTTTCTTTTCCAAGCTGTGTTGTCCCAGTCTATTCAGTACATCTGTCTGCGGAGGCTGTTCTACCCCAATTTTTTTTTTTTTTCTTTGAGCTCTGCTATATTATTTTGAGGTGATTTGACCACAACATTTGTTTGCTTGCTTTACCCAAATAGACTGAATAAAGGCAGTTTTTTCAGAGTGTTAAAATGTGCTTTCTAATAAAGGGACGCTTTGTAGCTCGTCTGTGACAACATTATAAACACTGACTGTGTGTCATGTTTTATATTCAAAAGTACAAATGAACATAGTAATTGTAGTGGGAGCTATTTTAGTGGAAATACAGATACTGAAGAAGATCTTAGTTTATAAATCTAGCTACAGATGGTACTTGGTGTGGCTTTCTGTATTTGGTTATTACCAAGAGTGTTTTATGGAAAAACTGCGGTTATGCTGGGTACTTGCCAGAGTGAAGTCTTTTGGAAGGTTTTGGGAGCATGAAGATGCCATGTCCTATGGAGACCTAAGAGCCCTGGAAATCACTAGTGAGTTTGGGAATAACTGGTGGGTTAAGGGGCAAGTGGGTCCCATGTTATGGACGGATACAGATAATCTTGGAGTTCTGCAGGTCTGACAGCTTCTTTTAGCATCTTGGCGTTTTTAAGTGATGAATACTGCTGTTAAGAAAAATGTACTCTGAGAAGTTTCTGTGAAATGAAATGAGAAATGAAGCGAAATGAAAAAAACCCACAAAACTTTCCTTATCCCCAGCCTGAGCCATGGATATGGTTCTGCTGGTCCGGGTTTGGCCATACAAGGGAAGAAAGCTCGAAAGCCTGTATAGTTTCGGCTCACCTGATAACGTGATTTGTGGATAAATACGAAGATTTTTAGTTTTCGGGGCCAAGAAGAACTCCTTTTAGGCATTCCAGTTTATCTGCATAAATGAGTCATCAGGAAAATAAAGGGTACACATAGTGCTAAAAGGGTGATGACACAACCACATTCCTGCCTTGCTTAAACTTGTTCAGGATTCTTTATAGCTGCTTCCGTTGGAAAGGTGGCTGCTTGTTTATATGTCTCTGACACCTTGACTAGCTGGCCGCGGTCCACGCTGTCTGGATTAGCGATGCCTTTTCGCCTCTTCAGATTGTACGCGATGTGTGACTTTGCCTTGATCTCCCCTTTGCTCCTTACGCAGGATTTTTTCCGTGGGGTTGCTTGTCAGCGCAGGCTTCCAGCACTTCGGGCGTTAATGGGGCCAGCGTGCTTCAGGGAGGTTTAAGATTTGCGCTGGACTTGAGAAAAATTCACTTATTGTAGTTAATTTGGATTTCATTAAGATGTAATGCTTCCTTGCTAATCTGGAATAAAAGTGAGTGACGGAAAGCTGTCATTTTTTGTAATAAAGCTGAATACTTCAAACAACAAGTTGGTTGACAGGTAAGCTTTGTGCTGAACTAGTGAAAACTAGCACTTAGCCAAATTTGGCTGTCACAAACCTAATGATTGTGATATGCAGTTACAGTCATTTGTTTCTGTAAAATGAGGAGACAGGTTTGTCATTTCCAAGTGACAAAAATTAAAGCCTCGCGCACAATAAGGTAGGAGGCACAGTTTGGGGGTGACAACGGAGAGGAGGGATCCTTCCCTTTGGTTGCTGTGGGCAGTTCCTGGGGCGTAACGCGCCCAGTTAGGCCCTGGTTTTGTCTTGGAGGAAATGAAGAAATACGTGTGTGAGGAAGACAGATAGGGGTTTTTTTGTTGTTTGGGCTTTTTTTCTTTTTTTTTTCCTTTGACTCTTTCATGGATCTAGTGCAGTAGTGCTATCCAGAAAATCTTGAACCGTACGGGAATATTTTGGTATGCAAATACAAAAACCATGCCATTTTTCTTGATCTTTCTTTCACGTGGTACCACCAAAAAGGTTGGTGGTCCCATGGCTTAGAGGTTTTTGCTTTTGTTACTAATCTGGGAGGTGGGCTTGAGTCGTCTTTTTGATGTGTATTTTTTGTAAGTTCATGTTGATATGCTTGCTTCTGAGAGTGAAGACTGAGATGCTATGGGTAGCCATGGTAAAACAAGGAAAAATAGCTTTCTGGAATGAGTTTAAACCGGAAGGTTGCTGCCACGTGACAAATAAAAGTGCTTTATGGATATTTTTTGGCAATTTGCAGTACTTAGAAGAATTTAACGTTCAACTTGTTTTTTGTTGTGTTTTTTTTTTTTTTCCCTTTGCTTTGTGTCATTTATTTTTACTGCTGTTAAAGACCGAAGGCTATAAAACCGAAGCCTTGCTTTTTATGACGCAGACTGGGAAATGACCATGTAATGGCTTTTCTGCACTGAGAAATTTGGGAAGAATTTAACCTGAATTTGCACTGGGCAAAAGTGTAAAGAAGGTATTAAGATCACATCAAAATTCTGCATGAACACTCTCATGGCAAGAGTGGTTTGAACGTGTGCCTCGGGGATGTAAGACATCGGTCCGCTCAGTGTAATCTTGATTACGTTCTGTGGGGCTTGCCTATGTGAGGATACGAAGAGGACTATGAATTCCCTTGTTGTTTTTATTCTAGTAAAAAAAGAAAAAACAAATGGAGATTTGCTCATATGTTGATAGCGCAGACATCTCTAGCATGGGCTTTCAGGGCAAACCACTGTTAAATTAGTGATCTAATAGTTTGATCATGTGCTTTTTCAGAGGACTGGTGAAAAACAGAAATTGCAGGGCTGCGAATCTGTTTGTAAACACCTCAATGCACTCTCTCTAGTGAAGTTCGCACATTCATTTTTATTATGAGAATAAAGCTAATTCGGTATATAACAGGGCCTTTTAGCCGTTACTGCTCGTATTGTTAAACGAGCCTCAGTTTTAAGTACTATCAGAAAATTTGCTTTTATGTCTTATATGGAACAGTAACGCGAGATTCCTACAATGAAAAGTTTAAAGCGCTGGAGGCTGGCAAAAGTGACATTTATCTGGTTTGCTTATTCAACCATGTGAAAGCTATATTAGGCACGTAAAGTTTATACTTTGCGCTGCAGCTTCAAAAAGGCAACAAGTTAAATCTGGGTCCTTTGAAGTCGTGAATGGTAACATTCTGTTCTCTGAAAGAGCTGACTTCAAATGATCACACCAAAACTTGGAAAACTCTGTCATGGCTAGGGAGAACAAGACCTGAAGGTGGGGGGAAGGCTATGAAGACGTGTGGCGTTTCTTGCATGCCGTTGGGAATAAGGAGTAGCCAGAACAGAATGTTGTAGCTGATCCGTGCGCCATCTGCACCAGAATGGTGCAAAGTTACTGTTTTAAATTCTCCCCAGATAAATCTTACTTAAGAGTTCAGCTGTTGCACGAAACATGGAATTTGTTGGAGCCAGCGAACCCCAGTTATGTAGAAGGGTACAGAGTCTTTTAAGAAAATGATGTCCGTCTGCTCTATGTATCTGTAAATGGTTTCAAGAAACATCTTGTCTTCTAGCTGTTGCATAAAAACAGTCAGTGGCGTCAGATCAGCAATTTACATATGGCACGCAGTACTGTACTGCCCTGATTATTGTAATCTCTTCTTTTAATTAGATCCTGGGATTAAGAGCTGTCTTGCTGATCAGTGCATTTAATGTATGCCCTATCAGTTCTAGCTAGTACATGTTTTTAGCTGAAACATTGTCTGGTTACGTCAGATGCTCTGAAGACATCTAAGCATAGTTTGCTTTACAGGCACATTAAGGGGGAGCTGCACAGAGAAGAAAAACACACCAAAAAAACTTCTTGAGAACCTTTCAGGAGCTTAAATAGATATTGACAAATACCTGACAAAAAATGAGGTATTAAAATAGTCTGGTTGTTCTGTGGGCCTTTCAGTTAGCTGTATGATTTAATTTAATAGTGTGGAGATGTTACTCCAAAGCCACTTTTAACTAATTAGCTACCAGATTGTAACTCAAGTCTGTTCCCTGCTATAGAATGTCAAGGTTTTGAATTCATACCGTTGGATTTCCATGAATTTCATTCTGTTCCTAGCACTCCACATCTCACTTTATTTTTTTCTTTTTTTTTTTTAAATGTGTTGTGCTGACAATACATCTTAACCTTTTCATCAGCATTTTTTGAGCCAGTGTCTCTACGGAAACACTCAGAGAGCATTGCTAAAACAAGTCCTTATGGCACTTCACAGGTAAATTCTTTAACCTGTTATTTCAAGTACATGAATTACTTCTTTTCAGCTGGCTCCTTAGCTTCAATTTGTCTATTCATGTACTTGTTTTCACTAATAACTCTCTATGTCATGTTATTCAAACATTTTAATGAAGTTCTCATCATATGTGGCATTTCCTTTTTTTGCTGAAAAATACATTACCAAGTCAGTTTGACATACTTTAGCTTCGGTAAACACAGGTGGTGTCCCATTTTCTGTTTGTTTTCTTATTCTTCATTCTTCTTTTCTTCAGCTTGTTTTCATTTAGCCAGATTTCTGCAGTTGTATACAAACACCTATAGTCATTTATCTTTGAGAAATGAAAACATCTATATATTTTTAAATAATCAGAGCTTCTGCACTAAATATTTGAGAGATGAAATTAACACAGTGTTAGTGTTGCCAAGCTTGCTGGCAGGTGTGTATCACAAAATGAGGCAATCTTTGAACAGTCCTGCCTCTTCTCCTGCTACACTAGCGCCTTTTCCTTGAGAATTAAAATACCAGATTGCATGTTTGTAATCACAGCAGTGTCTAAAGGAAACGGTTTTAGATTGACTTGTAATGAAAGGAGCGGTAATATGTTTTACACACCTACAACGTGATTTTTAATCTTCAAGTTTTATCTAGACTGGGAGTTGTAGCTATGCTTTAATCTTCTTGCTGTATTAATCTGGCACACTCAATGCCTACATATAGAGCTTTCAGTTGTCTGTCAGTGGTTCCCAAGCTTTTTTGGTTACAAGCTGTTGTCAGTTCTCAGCTTCTCTCATCAGTCAGAAGGGCCTGCTGTTGGCCGTGGCCACTTACAGTGCTGTGCAGACTAACTTTCGTTGCCCAGAAGCTGGTGGGACCATTTAACAGGTTAAATATCACTATGTATGGTTTGAATTCTGGCTCTGCGACACTTCCACAGTTAACAATTTCCCGATTTATCTGTGTCTTGGTTATTTGCTATAGAGCTGCCTCATGACAGCTATGAGTTCATCAGCTGCAGAGACCAAAACTCTCATTTGTCTCTCATTTGCCCGAGACGTAAGTGGTGTGCAGTTCCTGCAATAGAAATTAAAAAGAAAGGTTTACAGTAGGATGAAATCCTCTTGCCAATTTGGGATCAGTCAGAAGAAGATCTTGTGGGCCGCTTCCTGTAGGCCATATATATGGGATGATGAGGGGCGAGAATAAATCTAAAAGTGTTACTTTCATAAGGAAATGACAAGCCAGAGCTGCACGAGAGTCTGCTGCAAGTATGTGGCTGCTGGTGAAGTTAATGAATATGGCCTTGGCATCTGTGATCTATTACAGTCAGGCAGATGACTTGTTAATTCTGCCAGATGCAGGGGTTGGGAAGAGCTCCTTTCTGACTTCCAGAACATGCTTGGGGGTTTCAAACAGATACAGGCTGCAGAGGACACGCTAGAAGATGTGTGGGCCCAAATAGGTAAGTTCCGTGTCTTGTTCTGTTCCGTGCCTGGGAAGTTTTTGGAGGTTTGTGGAGGCCCTATTATCGACAGATCCGGCTTGATTTGGGTGCACGCATTTCCGACCCCTCTGTTGTGTGCTGAGCTCTAACGTTAGGCTCCTCTTTAGGGTGTAATGCTTCTTCCTATCAGCCCACACCTGGGCTCTCTTTAATATCTCCTGCCACGCTGTCAGAACATGACTGCTGAATTTGTACATCCGATTTCTTCATTTCCATGCAAATGACTAGTTGGGAAAACAAAACAAAAATCCCTGAGACACATTGCGCTTCTCGTTATATGTAGAAACAGCAACTCCTGAAAAATAGTGACGGTTTAACGAATGGTGTACAGCTTCTTCTTTGTTACGACTTCATGGTACAAAACCAACAGCTCTGTGATACGTTTTATGTTGGTTTTAATATTCTAAAATAAAAGTAGTGGACGTGTTCCCCTCTTTCTCATTACAGTAAGTGTTGCTTTTTTCATGTATCCAGCAAACACCCTGCTTTGGTATGCTGAGGTAGTCTTGTAGCGTGAGGGAGACTTTGGTCTTCTCACTCTGGAATCTGTACATTTTTTTACTTGGAGCTTCATAGTTTCGAACCAGCGCAACTGAGACATTTGGAACTAAGCAAATATTTCTGATTTATTCTTGGTCTATATTGCTTTATCACCAGCTATTCTGCTGTTTGTGTGTAATATCCATGGTGTTAAAAAAATACAATTCTGCGAAACTGAGGAGGAAATAGAAGAGCCTGCTAAGGTACTGTCTATCGAACAAAGTCAAAATCAAGTAACAGCAATGTGCAAAGTGAATTGTGAGAACGGTGCCTTTCCCCGTCCTGCCTCGCAGTGGAGATTTACTAATATGTTGTTACCGGGGTCTCTAACAAGATCCTTTGGCTTCTCTCACAGGCCCCTTCAGCTCTGTTCAAGTCAGCTCTGAGTCGAGACAGCCGCGCTAAGTGGAGGACGTGTTTCTCGCCCTGCGTGCCAGGAAGGCAGTGGCAGTTGAGGGACGGGCTCCTGGAGTTTTGAAAGAGTGCTGGCCAGGAGCACGCTCTGTTCAGTCAAAACTTTGGAACCCACTGCAAGGTGATGAATGAGGATGACAAAACGGTTTTACTGAGCAGGCCCTGGGCTCATCGTGACAAAAGCTGAGGAGAGAGATGAGAATTTTTGTAACTATTTTTAGGAATTTGCACAGAAATGGGAGCTCTTTCATTAGCCTCATACCTGGTGTGTATCAATTTCCTTACCACTGAGTAAATCACATGTTCCAGCATGTGGAGAGCTCAAGTTCGGTGCATTCAGCAGCAGCATTGGTTTCTGACCAAAGCTTACACCTTGATGCTAATAAGAGTTAAACCAGAAAGCTAGAATAGGTGAATTTTTTTACCATCTCTTGTATGGGAACATACTTCCAAGAAGTTTATTAGATAACAACTTTAAAAAAAAAAAAAAAAAACAAACCACAAACCAAACCTGACAGCGATTAAGGCATAGTTGCCAAAAACAGTCCCTGGGTTTTGAATGATAAATTGCAGGGGTGATAAGTGGCTGGGAGCCACTGCTTCTCGAAGAGGAGAGGTGTCAGCTCTCTCTGTATTCAACAGTCAGCTGAAGTTCCAGTCATGCAAACCAGTCTAAGATAGTCTGTACTCTTCTGTGAGGGGAAAGAAGTCTGTTGTTACTGCAAAAATTGCAGCCTGAACTTTCCCTTAAAACATATATGTAAATGTTTTCTAATTTTATCCTTTCAGAAGTATTCTCTTGCAGCTGACCTCCCACCTCAATTTACAATAAAACAATTTTGTAGAATAAATTGCTGGTTTTGGCACCCCACTACGTGTCTCAATGATTTCACCAGCTCTGAGGATTAAAATGACCTACCAGATTTGCGTCATGCAAATCCACTTTTCCATCATCTGAGTCGTTCTTTTCCTATCCACATTAAAGATTAATGTTTTCAATAGCAATGATAATGTGAGTCAGTGCTCTAAGTGCGATCCGGGACTTTGCCATGCCCTCACACACCTTCTTTCTTCTCATGGCATGTTACAGTTAAAGCGTTTGCTTTCTGTTATTATAGGTTTTGATTCTGGGGAAGCTTAAGAGATGTATTAGGAATATGAAACGGGTATTTTGTGGACACTCTGGGCCTTCCTTGTTCCTGAGTAATTACTTTGGAAGAGGAGCTGTTGGATGCTTTTTCTCCTTGTCCTTTGCAGATAAATACTATTCATGGTGTGTCGGAGAACTTAGAGTAAAGAAATAATGTGTGCTTTTTGCCCCTGCCACCGTTTCCTGTCCTGCAGAGGTTTACCTTGGTTGGTACCAAGCAAGTAAAGTTATCGTGGATCCTGGCACAGCTCAGTGTGTCCAGATGTGCGAACCTTTTCAGCAATTTTTTGTGAAGAGCTGCAGCCTCGGTGCTTTGACTTTGCAAACCTCAGCTCTTACAGCGCTCGCGAGGAACTTTGATGCTTACAAATTCATTTAAGAATGGGGGTGGGGTGGGAATCTTATTCCCACAATGCGGTTTCCACAAGTGTTAAACAGTTAGAGGCCTGGATGCATAGAGTTCATCTTTAATCTGAAAATTATGTAGGCTATTTACACAGACCTGGATCAGTTAGCATTGTTTGTATGCACTTACACATTTCAACCATGGCTGCTTCCTGATAGTGTTTGAGTCTGCCTCTATGAAGCTTAATTCTAGTTCTGAAATACTGCCCGCTGCCCTTCTGCAGCAGCTTCTGGTGGTCTGTACCTAAAATTCAGGAAGGTGGTCTTTTGGAAAGTCTCTTTGCCAGGAACTTTTCAGAGGAAGAGGTGGCTACTTGTGAAGCAATTTGTCGCTGTCGCATCCTAGGAAAGTGCTCTTGCCAAAAAAAAAAATAAAAAATTAAGTGGTGAACATAGGTACAAGCTCGTGCTTGAGTACAAAGAAGCTATCAAATGCTTTTTGTGAGCGACACTAATGGTAGATGGAATCGATGGCCTCAAAAGCTCTGGCAAGTGAACTTGTTAAAAGTGGCGTGGCAAAACCCCAGTTTTTATAAAATAAATAGCCTTATCTTATCAAACGCGGTACTTCTGGAGTACGTAGGAAAAGCACAACATGCTCTTTTATATGCCTTCTACTGTGGAAGGGAATATTACTGCCAACAATAAATAGATGGATTGTAGTATTTCAGGTCTTCAGCTTGCTATATGAAATTGCTCTACTATTAAAGCTCCCAAGTGGAGTTCTGCAGAGTTACTTATCTTGCCGTCAGCAATTCTTTCCTGGACAGAGAGAGATCTTCCCGCAGGACTGTCCAACTTGCAGCTCGAGAGCCTTGTCCAAGAACGAAAGCCCCCCCCCCAACTCCTTAGAACAGAAAATGCCCCAAAATTGCCCTCCTCTGTGAAGCTGGGAGGAAAGGGACATGGGAGCAATTTCAGTGTCTTGGGGTATTTCAGTGGGAGTGGTGTGGAGCTTAAAAGTCTGGTTTCCGAAGCGAGAGACCAAGGTCAGCCCCAGTACTGAACTCTCTCCTGTTTTTTGCAGGGTATAGTATCCCCTTAGCCTCCATTTACAGACTGCAGCTCGGCATCTATTTCAGGTTTTAACATAACGGTGTTTATAAAGCAGCTAACTTAACACTAGCTCCTTTGTGCACTTACAGTTTGAAGTATGCTGTCCTAGAGGAAATTGAAGTTCTGAAACACTGCATACTTCTATGGATGGTTCATTTCCCTGGTCCAGTCACCCACTGCAGCGGAAGGTTACAGGTTTGCATTCCACAGATTCCAGTACACCAAAGTGAATACTGCACATTGACGTAATTTTGAGCACAGAAACCTTGTGTTTGCCCTCTCTTTTTTCATAAATACCGTCAGGCTCGGCAGTGGTGGGCCGAGTTCAAACTAGGTTTACTGACCTGACTTAAAATACGGTTTTAAACAACGTTTAGAAAGTGCTGTTGCTTCATTTGAAACGAGAACAGTTTGGCAGCTCCAGCCAGCAGTTTTGTCAAGTGAAGCAAAGCAAGATTTGTAGTGGGAGATAGTACCTTTTATTAGGCCAGCTGGTGTTGGGGGAAACAGATGCGTGTTTAGATACACAAGTGTTTCAAGTCTGAAATAGAAATAGCAAACTTGTCGTTAAGTACACACTAAGAGCAGTTGTTCTAATTCAATTATAAACTTAATTATACAAACCAGTTAGTTTAAAGGAGCAAGGGGTACTGGTACCTATGTAGCACGGTGAGATGTTAACAGAGATAAGGTGGTCCAGGTCACACATTTGTCCCCATAGAAGATTTGTCTGTGCCTGGGCTGCTACTGCTGTTTATGGGATGGTGCTGTAACCGGTGTCCAAGGAGCGGTCTGGGTTAAAAATAAATTAAAAAAAAAAAAAAAAAAGGGATAACTAATGATCTGATTTACACCGTGGCCTTGAATGAGTCAACCTGAGGGATTAGTGAGCACTAGAGTGGGAAGCTTTTTGGGCACTAAAGCCAAGGTGGCACTTATGTATCTGAAGTCTGTTGGGTTTAGTATGCAGAAAAGTTAGTGTTTTCATGATATTTTGTGAGTATCCATGGGTCAGAATACAGAGCTTAAAGGTGGGGTGGTAGTTTTGTGGTGCTAAAAAATTACTCACTTCTGTTGCAAAATAATGTTGTTAAGTGAGAACCTGAATGCAAACAGCTCTATGAGATTGATTCACTGACTCTTAAAAAAAAAAAACCCAAACCAAAAACAAACCAAGGTTATTAAAAGTACCATGGTTCAAAACCAGTAATTTGGGCTGTAACATTAGGCAGCAGGTGAATAAGGAGCTAACTTTTGGGTGTGTAGAAGTAGGCAGGTCACATAAGCAACCTTTTCCAATGCTTTTACAGCTTCTTTTCCATTTACACAACATAGTGTAGACTTTCACCTTTACTATTTCTAAGCATAGAAACTTGACGTGTTTAATCATTGTCCCAGAACAGTGTATGTGAATTGGTAACTGTCGCTAAAACTTGCTTTTCAGTAGCCTTGAAACACTAAGAATGAGCTAAGTTACTTTGAACTACTTAAAGGTCAGGTCTACATTAGTGCTCCTAGAATTTAAGAAAAACAAAAACAAAAACAAACTAATTTTCAAATGAATTCTACAAAGGCTTTGGTACAGTAGCGCTTACCTTCAGGCTGCTTTCAGCTAATAGTGGAGAAAATTCTCCTTGCTCTGGAAGTCCTGAAGTGCTCATGTTTGAATTTCCACCTTGTCCGGGGATCCGTGCTTTGGTGGTGAATCCCCACACATTTCCAGTG
>NW_009624874.1:41283-48271 GCF_000690535.1 Cariama cristata | reverse complement strand
GGAATGCACGCTGGAAAAACCATTCTCTCAAGCTGTAAGTGTCTGCAGCGAAGTTAAGTACAGCCCATTAAATACGGGCTGAAGTGTCCCGCTGAGAATATTTTTAAAACTTTGGAAAGTGTCTTGCAATTTCACTATGTTTCTCTGGAACTTTGAAAGACTCTGGTGTGTTGTGCGCCAGGGTGTAAGCATGTTCGTGGGGATTGTGGGGAGGAGGAGCCATGCTGCCAGCAGCTGGGAAGGAAAAGCAAGCCACCGTTTCTTTGATACCAGCCCCAGTCCCTGCTTAGAGAATTGCTGATGGTTTGTGGCTCAAAGATGAACAACTTTTCCAGCTCCAACCCACTTATCACTTAGTTTATGCGTGCACCTTGATCTCTCCACCCCAAACACTCCCGAGGTACTCTCTATATTTAGTTCTAATTTATGGTTCTTTAATCACTCCTGAATGTATCACCCTATGCCTTATGGTCTAACGACTGCTATCATGGGCTGTCTAATAATCGGTAATAAGACGTGACAAAATGTCGTTTCGAAATGGTGATGATCCAAGGATGTTAGACTTGAGGTGAAGTTGTAACGTTGCAGCCCTTCACCCTCTTTCATCACTGTGACTTAGCGCAGCTATAAAAGTGCCCTCTGCCACTAAAAGATTAACAAAGAGAACTGAACCATTTTATAACCTGGCTGAGCTTTAGCACGCTCATCTTTTCATGCAGAAAATATTTTCGTATTGTTTAAGTTACCTTCTAAAAATATTTGACTTTTTTACGACCTCATTAACTATAAAGAACTGATACTGTTCCCCCTCCTCAGCCCACCCCTTTCGAAAATGTCATGCGTACACATACGTCCTTAGTCCACACTGAAGCCTGTATAGGAGCTGCTTGTTTGAACGGTGGTGTCAGTGCAGTGAGGGAGAAGGTCGTTTTACAGGAGTGATTTAACAGACTTAAATATCCCACGTTCATGGCAGGCACACCACTCCTGTAGTAAATTTAAATCAATTTATTGCACATCATTGACTTCCGCTATTTTATTTTAAATTCTGTAACCAGATCAAGGGCAAGGAAGCAACAGATGAAAGGAGAAGGGGAGAGGAAGCCAGAAGAGGGGAGAGGTGGGCAGGAAGGGGGAAGCCAGACAAGGAATGGTTCGGAGCAGGGTAGCAGAATAGAGCTCTCACACGTAGAGGCTGGAGGGGTGAGCATTACTCGTTCAGATGAACAGAGAAGGAAAAGGGGTTAGTCTTCTGGGCGTTTAAGAATGGGGAGTATTGCTTGCTTAGGTGTTTCTTCTTGTTTATCGTTATGTATTGGTACTATTTCTAAATACCAGCTATACCGTTGATAGTCTGTGCAAATATTGTTATTCTTTTTGTAGCTGGTTGCAGAACAGAAGTACTTCTGGAGTTCTGATGTGCCCAGGAACTGCTGCAGCGCCTGGGAATTCAGAGGGAAGGGTATCCCAACGCTGTTTTAGAATATGCTGGTACAAGATTTTACTGTGGTCTTTTGATCCGAGATCAATTAAATACGCTTTTCTTTTGATTCATGCTGGAGAACAAACAGTCTGGATCTTCAGATGTCTCTTGAGGTCGATATGTTTTCTTTCACTGAAGAGAGTGTTTTGCTTGTGCTTAACTTCTTGCTCTGCAGTAGTGTGAAATTTCATTTTAAATCCAAACGGCCTTTATAGTTTCACTCAGTCTTTATATATATTGTTAAGCGTTAGTTAATCTGTTCTCTCGAATAGGTATTTTTCTTCTCTCTGAAAGGGTTTGCAGTATCAAAAGTGAAATCGTAGGAACAAGAAGCAGCCAAGTGTAAATGCCTGTAGAGCAAGGTAGGCTCTGACAGCTGCCATTTAAATATGTGCTAAGACTTGTGAGATTTGTGGTAAGTTGTTCCAAACTTGCAGCGCTCTTTGTATCTGCGAAGCTCCGCATGAGCAATTTGCAAGCGTGGTATGTTTTTGCATACGTGTAAGGGAAAGGAGAAGGATGATGTGAAGAAGCTGGCTGACTCCAGGAAATAATCAAATCCAATTATGTTGTTGATGTTTAGCCACCAACTTTACCGAGATGGTATTTCTATATCATGTTTATTGTGTGAGTCATGTGGAACACAGAGGACTTTTCGTGGAAACTTAGGGGGGCCTTAAGAAGGTGAAACATGGTGACTTATGTTATCTGTACGGTGAAATAATTCAGAAATAATTGGAGAAAACCCAGGAGCTGATTTTTCCATGTTCGGAGGTGCTCCGTTCTCTGGAAGCGGAGACGGCCTGGGTGGCCGCAGAAGTTCCACTGCAGGGACAGAGGCTGCCTGGGCATATCGCACCTAGCTTGGCACAGTGTCTTTCCCCCGTGTGTTGCCGAGGGAGTGAATCGTGGATCAGCTTCATCTTCCTCACATCAGAGTCATTTAGTTTTCAGATACTGCTGCAGCCTTAAAACTTGCAGACAGCGTGGGGCATACAGTCCTTTCTATTTCCTCAGGACCTTGCACAGAAAAGATGCATTTGCTCCCACACGTAGAGAAGAACTGGTCCCCAAGAAGGCTGTTTTGTATGTTTCGGAAGAAAGAAGTTGCCCTCCTTGTATTATTTATCACACATATAAAATCAATTTGTGTGCATTTGATTTAAACTTAAACTTTCCTTTAAGGTTTATAATCCGCTGTGTTTTTGAAGGAATTTTCAATAACTTCTCATCCTAGTCCAAAACTATTTATTAAAAGCAGCTTGAGGCAGTCAGTACCTGGGCCACAGCAGGAAAGCAGAGCTATTGGCAACTCTTATTTTATGTTTACTAGCTTGAACTCTGTCCTCTGAAATTTATGCTGTAGTTTCTCTGAGGCTTTTCTGATATTAAATACCTTCTCTGGGAGATTTGCTTGCTCCTGCATGCTTATAAGTGGACCCAAGCTAATGTCTTTTCCCCTTAAAAGAAACATTCGACAAAGTCTGTCAGGTTTAAGAACCGTGAGCAATAGTGTCCCGAGCCCAGAAAATAAAAATACAGGTTTCTTACACAGATGATAGTTTCGAAGATGCTTCTTTTTTTTAGTACTACAGACATTTGTTTTTCTCTAAACTATCTTAGGAATTTGTTTTGAGTGGGCAGTAGCAGAAATGTGGAAGATGATATTAGTGATAGCAAATAATTTGATCTGTGTTTCTGAAAATTACAAGTAGGTAATTGCATTTCTGTAGAGTTAGTTCATCGCGCAGTCTGGATCCTAGTAAAACCTGACCCTAGGGAATTTGGCTGAATTTTCTTCACGCAGAGTCTTACAATCATGAAGCCACTTCACTTTTGCTTTCAGAGATGAAAATGACAATTTTCCTCTTTGTTTTAGGATACCTGTGCTCTCTCGTATGTGGAAAGAACACTAGCAGAAAGGTGAAAAAATGGGTGTTAAAACATTCACTCATAATTCCCCTGCTCACAGTCAGGAGATGCTGGGAAAGCTGAACATGCTCCGCAACGATGGACATTTTTGTGATATCACCATCCGCGTCCAGGACAAAATCTTCAGGGCGCACAAGGTGGTTTTGGCAGCCTGCAGCGACTTCTTCCGTTCCAAACTCGTCGGCCAAGCAGAAGACGAGAGCAAGAGCGTGTTAGACCTGCACCATGTGACAGTGACTGGTTTTATACCTCTTCTGGAATATGCTTACACAGCAACACTATCTATTAATACCGAAAACATTATTGATGTGTTGGCCGCAGCCAGCTACATGCAGATGTTCAGCGTTGCTAGCACGTGCTCAGAATTCATGAAGTCCAGCATTTTATGGAATACGCCCAACAGCCAGCAAGAGAAGGTGCTGGATGCGGGACAGGAGAACAGCGCAAACTGCAATTTCACTTCTCGAGACGGCAGCCTTTCTCCAGTTTCTTCCGAGTGCAGTGTGGTGGAAAGAACCATTCCCGTTTGCCGAGAGTCGCGAAGAAAGCGCAAAAGCTACATAGTTATGTCTCCTGAGAGCCCCCTTAAGTGTAACACGCAAACAAGTTCCCCCCAAGTGCTGAATCCTTCAACTTCTTACCCGGAGTCCAGAAATCAGCCCGTGGACTCATCCTTAGCTTTTCCCTGGACTTTTCCTTTTGGAATTGATCGAAGACTTCAGTCTGAGAAGGCGAAGCAAGCGGAGAACTCTAGGACTTTGGAAATGCCTGGGCCCTCCGAGTCCAACAGAAGAATTGCAGATTACGTGACTTGTGAGAGCACAAAAGCCAGTTCTCCCCTTGTGATTGAAGAAGACGTGCGTGTCAAAGTGGAAAGGTTAAGCGATGAGGAGGTTCACGAGGAAGTATCGCAGCCTGTTAGCGCATCCCAGAGCTCTCTGAGCGATCAACAGACGGTCCCAGGAAGCGAGCAAGTGCAGGAAGATCTCCTGATCAGCCCACAGTCTTCCTCTATAGGTATGCCCATATCTGGGGTTAGATACGTGTACAAATACGTATGTGTGCACTTGTTATTTTGTTGGAGGAAATCTGCTTCATGTTTTTTCTTGCTTTACTTTTATGAAACTGAATTTTGTTTCCTCTCTTACAAAATGTTGCATATAAACCCTGATGGGGGGACAGGACGTGGAGCTCTTTAAATAACTTTGTGGAAGGCAGCTAAGAAGGGCAAGCCTGTTAATAGACCCCCTTATTCAGAAGAGGTTGGTAACTCGTTTTTACCTCTGGTCGCTTGACTGGGGAAAATAATTCCGTTTTCGTTAGTGTCAAAAAGCATGATCTCAGCTGAGCTGCAGCGCCAAATCTGAAGGACTTGTGGCTGTAGCCACAGAGGGATAGAACGGTACTTTGCATCAGACATAAAATCTTGTATAATCATGACAGAGAGCCTTTGTAAGAAGATTTGCAAAATAAGTGGTGGAACACTGTCATCTTAATGCTCCAGACGAAAACAAAACCACACAGTCATAATATTGAGAATCTTTCCATTTCTGTGGGATTTGGTTCTCAAGTTGCTTTTTCAAATACTGCCAATTGCTGAGAGAAACCTTTTTTCCATGAAAGACAATTTGAAGCCAGTTTTGGGTTCTTCTAGCAGGCTGTTGCTTATTAGTAGCTAATACTTAAAGGTTACTGTAACAGTCCTTTTTTTTCCTCTTTGCGCAGAATGCATGGAATAGCTTTTAGTAAGTCAGAAGATGGAGGTTTTGCAATATTTCTAGTTTAATGACCAAAATTTTGCCGAAGTCAGCTATTTTGCTTGCAGTTAAGTGACTTGACCTGTGCTCGGTAGAGTTTGTTTACCGAAAGATTTTTAATAAAGCCTGTTTTGTTTGAAGGCTGTAAGAATGGCAGATGCGCTGGTCTGCTTCATTCAAATAATGTATACATGAAAGGCTGCTTCAGTTAAATAAATAAATAAACTACAACAAAGTAAATACGTGTAGCCTAGTAGCCTGCATTATTTGTTTTGTTTGGTCAGCGTAACGCTGCACCTTCTCTGAAGAAGGTGAGTGTTAGATCAGTCTGACCATTCCAGGATTGCAATCTATAATTGGTGGTGTTAAACTATTCAGGCAGTGCTCACTAAAAAGAAATGAAAATATTTTCTGTTTCTCCCATCCTTCAAGACTTTATGTTGTTGGTTTTGTTCGTCACTTTGTATAGCTCATGTGTTGATATTTTAGATCGGTAATGCTTTTTCCAAATGAAAGTGTTTTATTTACTGGAGACAAGGCTGTTTACCTTTTCTGGGAAGCAGACGTAGTATCAGTTTAAATATAAATCTTTAAACATAGTTTGCCAAAGTAGCGCATAGCTTAAAAACTAAAAGACACAATTTGTTTGCCGGGTAGTCTCCAGGAAAAGTGGTCCTTGATCCAGACCAGGTGGTTTAGTGTGACTCAGTTTTTAACTCATTATGGTAGGGACTTCGGAAGGGCCTTTGCAGGGCCGTGTGATAAAAGATGCAAATTATTTCATCAACCTAATTGTAGCATCACAGGCAAAATAGAAGAAGTAGAAATAATGATTAGAGAAAGTTAAAAATAGCATATCAAGTGAAAGGAGGGAGTTTTACCAACTATAAATATCATACCCAAGCAGCTTAAAAGAACAAACTGGGTGTAAACTCTAGATTACAGATGAGTAGCATATGATCTACGGAAGTTTTTGGAGGACATCTCTTGGAGTTAGAAATATCAGAAAAACTGCATGCTCAAAAGTGGCTTCGATGAATTGGGACATGAGAATGTGAAACTGGGACTGAATTGGAGAGAGAGAGGTGCCACTGAGTGCTATAAAATGTCCTTTTCTAAGAGAGTCTTGGTGTTAAACAAAAAATACTTTGAAACATACTCTAATAGCCAGGCACCTTACTGAATTCTGTTCTTGCTTTAGCCAGTTTCCTGAAGTGATTTCTGTTGACAAGCAACTTTGCACATCTATCTTCAAAATGTATCTGTTTTGAAGGAACATGACACTTCTGGGAAAGTGTTCCGTTTTCTATTTCCTATTCTAGGTTTTGGGGTCACATACCTGACCATTTGTGCGGCATGGGGCAGAGGATCTCAGGCTTTAGTGATTATAATGTTTAAACTGAAATGTCTGTTACTGAGGATGTTAGTACAGCCTGTTCTTCCCTAAAAGAGCTACAGAGAGAAGGAAAAATGTGCTAGGCCAAAGTCTTCAAAGTACAAATCTGTTCTTTGTCACTGAGTATGTTTGAATTAATATTTAGTGGTCTTTGCATAACATTGTTAACTATCCTCAGAATAGTTTTTGTTCACATTTTGCTATAAAGAGAAACAGTGCTCTTGCTTTTTGGCACAGTTCACATGTATGATAAGGCACGCTTTGTAGCTAGAAAACACCTTTTACCTCCCAAACATGTATTTCCTTATGCAGTAATATAAGAAGAGTAAATGGAGGCAGCAAGGTATGTTAAAGTACAGCTTTTTCTTCCCTGAACATATTTGCCTTGTATGATTGCATATATTTATCTCAGTGTTTTAT
>NW_009624874.1:19795-41252 GCF_000690535.1 Cariama cristata | reverse complement strand
TTAAAAAAGCTTCCCTGCCTCTCTCTCTGATATTGCAAAAAGCTCTTATTCGCTCTTTTGGCAATTTCAAGAATCGTTCATTTGCAATTTATTATATTTGGAAGCACTTTATAATATGGAAGGCGACGTGAAGCAGGGCCTTGATAAATAAGTCATTATGGTTTCAACAATAGCTATGTCTGAGAAGATATTTTCCTAACTCATTAACACTGTTTCCACTCGAGAGGTGGAGGCATAAAATTAAACCTAGGAGCAATTTGGCTTATTTTTCAGTAGACTTTCAGTTAAGTATTTCATGAGAAAGAAGGATAAATCAAAACGGGATTCACTTTTGTACCTTTATAGATTGCGTAGTTGCTGAATTTCCCAAACATAGTTTGTCAGCTCGTAACCGAATGAAAATTTTTGATTCTACTAGTGTTATTTTGAAACTGCTAGAGGTGCCGGTTTCCTCCCACCACTGGCCCCCTAACGTGGGGTCACGTTAAGACAATAATCTTTCACTTCGGTAACGTTTTATAGAATGCACTGTCCTGTATAGGGACAGCCTTTTTTGGAGACAGTACTCTCATTCTTTTTGACGAAATATGCACATTTTCTGCTTCGCTTTCCGTGTCTTCGTTCCTTCTCTTTGGTTTTCCATTTTGTCTGACACTTGTCATGGTAGACCTAATGGTACTTGATTTGACTAGTGAGCTTTAGAAAAGGGTTCCCAAACTCAGGTTGCTCCTGTACCAGTCTCTTAGAAAGCAGTATTATTTTTACAGTAGGAGCAAGAGGAGCTCCTAGCACTGTCCTAAGCTTTGCTCGTTCTCAAGATGTAGGTGTAGAGAGAGAAATCTCCTTCTCCCATCTGTTCTCATCTCACATGGATTCGGTGGTAGAGACCCAAAGGCTGCTTGGCTGTTCAGAAAAGTTCAAGCGGTGCTGAGTATTCGATCTCAACAGAGGGAAAAGGAGGCAAGACAGAATTACCGCTTCCAAGTGAATTTCATGCTACTAATCACACATATGTCACAATTTGGGAGCCCCTATTTTGGAGAGGAACGACAGTAATTCTGATTTCTTTGGAAATTTGGTGGAGTTCAGTCAGTCATTCATTTTTATCCTCTCCCGTTGCACCCATAGACATCATCAGAGGAAAAGGAGACACGTGAGGTGATCCAGTCTGCTCTCTGCACTCAGCTTAAAGAGGGAACGAAACATGGTTTATCTAAATGGTCACACGTAACCAAACCAGAGGATTTTTTTAATCAAGGGGTATGGTTGGCAGGGGGTAGGTACCAGTTCTTAGAATTATTTTAGTACTGTACTGCCAGCTTCCCTCCCTGTTATGATGACATCGGGCCAAAATAACCTTGCTTAATATGCCTAAACAAGGATTAAACAGCAAATTCCGAGTGGTGATGAGGGAGACCGGTCTGAGCAACAGCCACATCAGGTGAATAAAATCATAGTTTTGTTGTAGTGCGGTGTTTACCTTAGATTCTGTTTCCAAAACCCACTTGAGCTACATTTACTTGAATGTTGGTGCACTGAACAAAGCTCTGGGATGGTTTTGTGTATACGTTCCCCTTACAAACAGATGTTTGGTCTCTTTTGTGTTGCGTTTTTAATTTCTCAGAGGGCTCTTCTTGTTTCAACATCTTACCAATAAATGAAGGCATTATCGATGGATATATATATATATGGAAGATACGGAACACAAAAGCAATGTAGTGTACCAGGATTGAACTCTTTATTGCTCAAGAACTCTTGAAAATTGATGAAATAGTCCCTTTAGGTGACGGTAACATTTCTGCTTTACAATGTTAATACTGGATGTATTTTGAAAACTCTGGCTGTACTTAACATAGATTCTTTCCATGTTCTAGCAGTGCCAAATATTTGCCCTTTCTTGAGTTGTCCATTTACTAGATAACCTGTGCAGCGGAGAAGTTGTTTTGGAACACGTTGCTTCTGGGTTTTCTAAATGATTTTCCCGAGATAATTTTAGTATCTTATCACCCAGGAAGCAGTGTCTCTCAGAGATTTGGGAAAGTAAGCTTTATGTGTATTTACCTGCCCCCCAACCCTTTTTGAACACTTATTTGCATTAAATTGCCCTTTTTTCTTTGCCTAGGCTCAATAGATGAGGGGGTTACGGAGGGATTACCCACACTGCAGAGTACCTCTGGCACTAACGCTCATGCAGATGATGATGATCGGTATGTACCAATGTAGTGTGCAAACTGTTCTGCAGCAAGTGCTGTGTTGTAATTAACCTACCCAGCCTTAATCCCAGAATGTTTAGTTGTTCGTACATCTAATTCTCTGTGTTGATCAAAGTACAATCAGTGCCTGAAGGTTCAGATGCTTTAGAAGAATGTAGGTGATGAAAGTCAGAATTTGCTTACTTGTTGCTTTTCATTTCCTGTCTATTTCCAGGCAACACTAGTGAAGAAAGATATTCATGTCTTTGCTGTTTCTTCATCACTGCTCTTTCTTAATAAATAAAAAAAAACCCTTTACCTTGAAACAGGTCTGGTAGTTGCATGCATGCTAAAGCTGACGTACAGCCACAAAAGCAACAAAATGAAAACTAGTCTTGGCTTCACCAGACTTTACTATTGCCATAAACCACAGAGCAGGCAGAGGGGCCTTAAATCTTTTCTCCCAAACTTTCTACATGTAGCTTCTTACCGAAAGGTTGTGTGTCGCTTACTGCTAAATATTTACAGTCTTTTGCTATGCTAAGATGAGTGATTTATTAAGGGAATCCCTTATAAGGGAGGACTGGCAGAGAAGGCCGAACTAAAACGGGTCTGTGTGGTGGAAGATGTATGGCAGTTCTGTTAGAGCAAAGTGACGTACCTACAAGTGGCATACAAGGGTACGCACAACTGGTTTGGCTTTTGTTTCTTTGCTTTTGTGGTATGTGTCAAGTAAGGCGTATAGCTAGCTATTCCATTTCTAAGCAAAATTTTTAAAGTATTGACAAGCTAGCTTTTGCATAGTGTTTTGTTAGACAAGTGAGTCTGAGGAAGAAGTGTGAATCTTCGGGAGTTGTTCCAGAAACTGTGTCAAGTGAAATTCCCTATACAGATAACTATCGAGAGCTGCATTTTTTTAGCTCATAAAATCTTTCCTGCCATTTCCGTCTAAAACCTGTCCCATTATAGGATTAAATCTGAAGGGAAAATAACTGCCTAGATAAGATTTTTTTTGTATGACATAGAAGATGTTATCTGTCTGCTTAACAAACCTCAGTATAAAAATAATAACCAGCTTTTTTGTACGACATGGAAGATTTTATCTATCTGCTAACAAACCTCAGTATAAAAATAATATCCAGCACTTAGGGTTAGAATTGATAGCGGGAGCACATGTTGCCTTAGAACCAATCCAGGTTTTTAAAGGTATAATTCTAAAGTCAAATGGCATACCTGTTTTCAGCAGTGGATTATTTCAGAAATTTCCTAGAAAACTGCAGAGCTTCAGCACAAACTGTGTAGAAAATTCAAAATGTATAAAATCCTTTCAACGCCCTGAAAATTCCCACTAAAAGATCTCTTTCGTGCAGAGAAGGAAAGAGTATTTCCCTTAGTTTGTGCCCGAGTTTGAGAATAATTAGTCTCAGAGTAACAGAAGCATCAGGAAGATGAGCTAGAATTTGCACGTTGTTTATATAACGATAAGGAAACTAACAAGTATGGGAATTTATGAGAATTTTAGACTCCAGAACTAAAATTTTCTGCTAAGTGCCAAGACCGTACTTACTCTGTGTTAAATGTGTAAAAGGGTGCTTTCAAGTCCTAAGAAGTTTTCTTCCACATGCGTACATGTATATGCCTGTCAGGATGGGACAGTGCATTCTGATACGCCGTGACAGCCCTTCAAGCCTTGGACTTTTAAATTCCCATTTCAAGCACGGAATAGGCACATCAGCAAATAAATATGACCTGTTACTCACTGTGCAGCAATTTGGGCATGCAGTTCTGGGTGCATAAGAATTCCGAATAAAATAAAGCATGTATCTCAAGCTGAATCAAATGAAAACACGATCAATATATCATACGGATGGAGAAAATTTCCCTCTTTTTTTTTTTTAATGGACCTTTAGTTTAAATCCAAGTTGCACATTGTTTAGTTAGCAGAGATTCTCAAAATGTCAAAATCAGTCTTGAGTGGACAATGCAAATTTATACTGAAAAATGTATTTTTTAGTAAGTGCATATTATATTTCTATTCATAAGACAAAGCAAAAGACTAGTCCGTCTAAAGGTCTTTCAATATTACATCCTTAGCGCAGTGGAAACAATCATAAATATTTTGAAATGTAAGATGTCTTATCTCTTGAGTTTCTGTGTTAAATAATTAACGTCATTAATTGGTCTTCCTCCATAATCAGTGTTTCATAAACAACAGATCACGTGTAATCGTTGTCAGCTTAACAGATACACAGGAATCTGTGAAGTATTAAAACTACCGTTTCGCAGTGAAGTCTGATACATTCTTTCTCTGATATTTTGCATTTGGATGGTAATGCACTTTTCTAACATAGCTCTGTAATTCAGCCTTGGCTGGTTTAACAGTTAGTCTCTGTATCAGTTCGTGGCTGCGTTTAAAAAGGAGTTGCAGAGGCTCAATTATAAAAGATCTCTCTGATCGAATATGATGAGAACCTCCACTTTTTTCAAATCATTGTTATTTACAAATAGAGAACACTACTAGGCTCACTGAGCATTTTGGCATTCACATTTGTCAGAGTTTAGTTCTACACAGTTAAATATGTATATAATCTCTTGGTGAAAAGAAGAAAAAATTGCAAGTAGAATATTCTAGCGTTACAGTGAGAACATTTTAAACCTATCTCTTTATCTAGCTGTTACAGAAATT
This sequence comes from Cariama cristata, assembly GCF_000690535.1. Taxonomy (NCBI): domain Eukaryota; kingdom Metazoa; phylum Chordata; class Aves; order Cariamiformes; family Cariamidae; genus Cariama; species Cariama cristata. The sequence goes on along the minus strand of NW_009624874.1, from coordinate 36,374 downwards.
CTCTGAGATGTTAGACAAATCGCAACTGTTAAATGCCACATTTATCACAAATTGCAAGTCATGAAAAATCGAGTGTATCTGGGGAAAAAGAAGCAGGGGAGAGAAAACATGATTGTGTTTCAAATGTAATTTCTTCATTGTGCTAAAGTCCGCAGTTATGTCACCAATAGATATTTCAGCCTGCTTGCAGTGTAAGGATGGAAAAAGACATGCCAGTCACTGGTAGCTGGAGAGCCTCGTGATTCCCATTTTATCTGCTTTAACCAGCCTTTCTCATGATGAAGCTTTTATGGGGGGAAAAAAACCAAAGTTTTATTTTAAATTTCTTCTAGGGAGATTGTCCCCACAGCACTTCTCCTTTCTGTTCCAGTTGCAGAGAAGCTGGCACCAGTACAGGCTTTGAGGATGAGCTAGCCTGAGAAAGCTGGAAACAAAAGGAGAGCTGTGGCTCCTAATTTCTGCCCTAGTTTGAGTGTCCGACTAGAAAGGTCTAGGAGCACAATGCACTTTTGCCTCTTCACAGTCCCTAACGCAGGAATGAGGAAGGACCTAAGAAACGTGTCACCAGAAGATGAAGTTCTCTATAAAGCAAGTTAAACGTTGTCGCAAAAAAAACCCAAAATGTACTTCTTATTTGAGCACACCACGTGTGTATATCCATATGTACATCTAAGAGCAGGAGTTTTTGCTGCCCAGTCAGTCATCCCTTTATCACCTCTGCATCGCAGCTGTCACTTGCACGTAGCTGTGAAAATTTTAATTGTGAATTCTCCGGTCAGCTGAGCTCAAGGAAACCTTTTCTGAAGGGATTTGCCCCTTAGCTGGACTGCATGACATTTGTCAAATACCGGATGAGGGGCAGGTTGTCCATCCTTGGGCCCAAATCAGTTTGGCTATTTGATTATTAGGCTGTTATGGCAGTTGGACTTCTGTGCCTTCTGCTTTTTTTGCAATGTTGTTCTTTTTTAAAAAAATTTTTTGGTTTCTTTGGATAACAGACCTGTCTGTTAGTCTGTGTTGATGGAGTTTTCATTGGTAAGTGTAAAGCTCTGTACTGCACATCTGAGTTGAGTAAAATCTGTTCTTTATCTAGTGATCTGCTCACAAAGAGGAACAGGAGTGCCAGAGTTTGCCAGAAATTTGGTTAGACAAATCAGAACCTATGTTTAAAAATACCCTTATTTACTGCAAGTGCATTCGGTGAGCCATCGATTGGCTTTTTTAGACCCGTAAGTGGCTGTGAACTCTGTTCTGCCGGGCCCAGGATATGAGCTGGTAACTTCCCTCTTGCAAATATTTATCCCTTTAGCAAAGATCAACAAGTCTGTCAGCATCTGTCTTTTCCACAGCTCTCTAGGACCCTACCGTGTATAAAAAGAAGTGAAGGACAATAAAATTTCTTCCTTAGAGCAAATATTATTCCAGTTCCATGTGAGACCAGAAATCCGTATGGATTTTACAGACTGATTGATGCTAAACTCCTGCAGGAAACTTTTATCTCGTATGTATCGAGAGATACCTGGTGCTCTCTCTCCCCAGATAAATCTTACAACTAGAACTTTTGCCACCAAGACCCATCATTGTACTCTGAATTCAGATACCCAGTTCTGACAGTTGTGTGGACATCCGTTTCCAGAGCAGATAAAGACAGTTAAGGTATTGATTTTAAAGCGATGATCCTAGTTCTTGACCTCCCGTGCTGGTCTGCTCTGTGGATTTTTGTATGATGCGCATTCCTGTGAACTTTAGAAGTCCACAAATTCAGCCTAACCTTGAAACCAGCAATCCGGACTGGAGATGGAAACAGACCAGCAAGAGGATTAGTTCAGTTAGGGAGACTTTCTGTGTGCAACAGGAGACATCATTGTACTTTTTTCTCAATACATTTCAGACATTAGAGTTCATTAAAAATAAATTTGCGTTGTTCTGGCCATGCAGTATTCAGGGTCAGAGCAGTTCCCCGCTGCCAGTGACATCTGATCTGCCATCAGGCTGTTAGCAAGCTGAAATGTCTATTTCAACAGAAAATATAGATCTTAATGCTCAGGAAAGGGAAACCCCAGGTAAGTACAAACCCTTACTGTTATTCTGTTTGTACCAGCAGATTTGTTTTTATTTCACTATGCCCTTTAGCAAAGCAAGTTCCTTGCCAGAGGACTTGGATTATAACACCATAGTTCCCCTGAACAGTTTGCAGCTGGAGGCTATGTAGGAGCAATTAGTCAGTTCTAAATAAATTACTCTGAAAGTTAAATTGTTCCTTCATTATAGTCTGTGTGCTGTTTTTTAAATACAGCGCGTGAGCTGTTCTCATAGAGCCAATTGAATCAGACAAGGAGCAAGTATTGATTAATTAGATTAATATTTTAAACCTAGAAATATGTAATTGTAGATACTAATGTTTGTTCATTGAACTTGGATTGAAATGAAAATGAATTGGCTTTAATTTCGTTTGTAAATATCACTGAAGCTGCAAAACAGTCCTTTGCTTTAGCAATTTGCTCAGTTCTTTAAATTCTTCCTCAGGGACTGTTTGCTGATTGTAAATCATCGGTACGCTTGAGAAAATGCCCATGCCTGGAGAATAAAGTTCGTTTTGCAGCTGGTGCTCAGACCTGTTGCCCAAAGAAACAGAAGTCAGAGGTTATTCTCTGGTTTTGTTCAGACGTGCAAAGTCAGTGACTTTAAGGCTGCACATGTGGGTCAGATGCATTGCTATAGAGGCAGCGATTTCCAGCATCGATATACATTTCAATAGAAATGAGAAACGCCAGTCTTTTTCCTCTCATACAAACCTGTTCAGGGTTCAGATTTCCACGGACAAGGCTTCTTTCTTTGTTTCTCTAGCTTGCTTGTAAATCAGTGAATTTTTTCTTTGTAGTTTGGAGAACGTTCAGTATCCCTACCAACTCTACATTGCTCCTTCTACCAGCAGCACAGAGAGACCCAGCCCAAATGGTCCAGACAGACCTTTTCAGTGTCCAACCTGCGGTGTCCGGTTCACTCGCATTCAGAACTTAAAACAACACATGCTTATCCACTCAGGTAAGAAATGTTACTGTTTCCAAGAATTACTAAGACTTTGTAGACTGGCAGAGGTTTGCTCACTGTGCAGCAAATGCGATATTGCAATTCTTTTTTAATCACCTACCAAGTGCTTGAGAATTGAGTTGAGAAAGATTGAGTAGAGGTATGTCTCATTGAATGCTTGTTTTGATACATCAAATCTGACTGATAGCTCTACTCAAGGATGATTAGCGTTTGTGTGGACTGAAAAAAATGTGATTGCCTGAAACTCATCAGAATAAGTCATTTTCATGATAAAGATTTGAGATGAAATAAAGTATACTGGGCTTTTTTATTATACTAAAGAAGTTACACAGATTGAAATTCTTCCTCTTATATGTTCTAATTGTCTGCTGTGTTTTAGAGGAGACTTGCAGCCGTAAGAAAATATTCTCTATCTTATGTCCTTGCATTGAAGAAAGTTGTATGCCTTTGGATCTCAGACTTTTTGGAGGGATTGCAGGACAGCTGAATTGGTTTGATAATCAATTTAACTACTACAGATAGTACAGATAGCAAAAGGTTTGTGTGAATGCCTCCCCTGAGCCTTGATCCCCAAACGGTTGCATTCATTTTGATTTCTAACCTAAGCATGAACTCCTAATGTCTTTGCTGTCAGTCTTTTTTCAAGACTTGTCAGCATTGTCTGGCGGTAGCATTGACATTTTAGTGAATGAAGGGAATATTAAAGGGTTATTGCACTTGATCACTAAGCCTCATGGTTTAGCATCTCCTGGTTTGAGCTTCGCTTTTACCCACGGACAGATGCTGTAGCATTGTTGGGCAGAGCAACCACAATTGTCAAGGTGTCATTTTTTTACTGTCAGCAGTTATTTGTCAAATCCCTTCAAGCAAATTGACCATACTGTATTTAGGCCAACAGTACTAATACGTGTTTAATACTTAAGAAAAGCAAACTTTGTCGGCATATCAGGTGCGAAATTATCCCAAGCCGGCTGCTAAAGTCTTAACTGACAGCAGACAGACAGGCTTCAGCAAAGCATCTCTGGCCGTCCTCTCAACTGGCAACCCCTGGGCAAAGCTGGGAGAGATTTGAGTAGCTGTTTTAGAGTAATTAGCGTGCAAAAGAAACTCCCAAAACTTGTAAATGTTGGAAGTGTTTTCACATAAGCAAAATGGCTGAAGAGATTTTCCTCAAACTATCAGAGGAAACAGATGCCCTTGGACAGTACGAAAGCATGAAAAGTTTTAGCTCCACAAGACAATATTCTAGTATATTAACTTGTTTTCACATGCTTAACAAGGAGTTTCAGTGTAACCTTAACTACGGCTTTCTCTGTATAAAAGCCCCAATTAAAAGTTCAGCTCCCGCTTTGAACATACGGAAAGCAGAGTGAAAGACTGGTGGAATTAACAGCCTGGACTGATGCACATTCAGCCTTTTGAAAAAACCTTTTTTTCTTCCTTGACAGCCCTGTTATGAATAGAGCTCCATATTCCAGGTTCTTGGCCTCATGTTAGGATTTGCACACTTTCTGGAGTTCAGACTTGTTATTAAATCTTAACTTTTTGGTCATTCAGTCTTCTATGTTGTAATAGTTCTGTTTGGGTGCAATTACGTACTCTCAGCCACTGCAACATGTTGCAGAGCTCGCATGTTACAGGGTTTTATTAGTGCCTGTAATACATGAAAAATGAACTAGTAACAGAGTTTATAAATCAATACAAGAAAAAATGGGAGGCATGAACCTAAACTGTCTTGGAGAGCCGTCTGTCATGTAAAGTTGCTGAAGATTCTTGTATAGAAAGGTTCCCACGCAATATAAAGGCTGCTACTTCACCCTTTTATCACCGTTCCTGCTGCATTACAGGGCCGTCCTTGTGCACACAGTCCCCCTGCCAGAACACTTCTCTGAGGCCAAAGGCAGCCAGAAGAAGGCGTTGCAATTAAGGGTAGTCTGATAATTGCATTGTTGGGAACCAGTCTGGCACAAGAATCTCCTGAGATCAAAAGAGTTCAAAGATGGTTTGAGATGACTGCTGCAACGGATACTTTTTGGCTGTGGCTCAGGATCTTAACCATAGTATAATCCGTGGAGGCTTATGTTCATTTTAAACTGTGGGGAAGACGACGTGTAAGCGTTACGGACAGGTCACATTGTTATGAAATCTATTGGCAGTTGGTTCTGAGGAAGTGTAGCTGTGTGATAATTGTTTCTGCCATTTTAAAGTTAATCAGCGAATTTCTTCCCAAAACAGCGCTTCGCTGTGACTGGCCACAGCTGCTGTCCTTTTGCTGTTAAAAATCTGGAAGGATTTTGCCAGTGACCTCTCATTACAAAAGGTGAATGTTTTTTTGCTCTCTATTCCGCAGGCATTAAACCATTTCAGTGTGACCGCTGTGGGAAAAAGTTCACCCGAGCTTACTCGCTAAAGATGCATCGCCTGAAGCACGAAGGTAAACGCTGTTTCCGGTGCCAGATATGTAGTGCCACTTTCACTTCCTTCGGGGAATATAAACACCACATGCGGGTTTCCCGGCATATTATCCGCAAGCCTCGGATTTACGAGTGCAAAACATGTGGCGCCATGTTCACCAACTCTGGAAATTTAATCGTTCACCTGAGGAGCTTGAACCATGAAGCGTCAGAGCTAGCAAACTACTTCCAGAGCAGGTGAGGTGCACAGCAAAAACCTAACAGGGAAATTTGCTTTTTTTTTTTCTTTTTTCTTTTTTCTTTTTTTTTTTTTTTCCTAAATCATCTTCTCCTACTTTCAGGGCAGCCTGCTGTGCCTCTCATCAGGCTGCCAGCTAATTTCAGTCAAATTCATTCTTGCGCCACTGTTATATCTGATCTGTCTTACAGCATGTAAGCTATATAGGAGGGCACTGAAGAATCGAGTGATATGCAGAAGCTGCTTCTGGGCTACTTCATTTCTCGTGTCAGTACTATCTATGGACAGGCCAATGGTGTTAAGCCTATACTGTACTATCTGTGGAGTTCTGTAAATGATTTGCTATTCAAAATCTCATACACAGCCTGTTCGCTTACATAGGGAATAGACTTAGTACTTCATTTTAAGCACTTGCTTCATGGTGGATATTGTGGAAAGATTGCATGACTCTGTAACATATTACTAAGTGATCAGACTAATAGGGCTTGAAATAGTAAGGGCCAGTTGGACATTTCTTGTTTATCAGGGCACAAAAGACTTGGCATATCTCATAGATGCACTTCAGTAAGGGTTCTGAGGCATCAGATTAGCACTGCATGAGAAATCTCATATTGAAATAGATGTTTGTAACCATTGGAATTTGAGATAGAAAAATACGAAAGTGGATGAAGGAAATGGGAGGAAGATAGATCTCTCAGCTCTTAAATCTATAGAGGGGGTGCAGCTCGATATGTATAAGTCATCTGTCTTCAGCAATGCAAAAGAAGTGTATTGTAAATGTTATGCCATCTACAATACCATCCTTCGTGATTTCTAGACATTATGCTTTTTCCCCTACAAAACATTTCAGCATTTTGTTTTATTTGGTTATCTCAGAAGTGATGTAGAATGAAAAATTGCAAAACAAACCAGGAAAGCCAGTCACTGTTTTTCCAACAGAATATTCTTTAAAAGTACAAATGCTTCATATCTGTGGGTTTACGCAGTTCTTTTTGTTAGCGCTCGTGCCAAAACTAGAGTGAAAACTCCAAGGGATGATGCCGTGATTGTAAGCACTTTATTGTTGTTGTCAAATTAAAGTCAGATTCAAGTATGTGATTTTAGTTGTCTATAGGCCTTCCTTTAGTTTGAATTTACAAATGCTAGGTTTATCATAGTTGATTGTGAATTTGGATTTGAAACAGTGAATACTGCTGTCGTTTAAGAAAAGGACTGCTTTTAAATGGATTATTACAAGGAGGAACCAAAGCATACAAACGTGCATATATGTAATGTATATATACTTGCCTCACGTACAAACTTGCATGTCTGGTGCTGAAAATTCGCAAAGAAACTTGATTTTCATTATGTGCTCATGCTCTGAAAATACTACTGGAGAGTTTGGTAGATTCTCTGTGGATACACACAGCCATCAGTTGGTACGAGTAAGTTACAAAACTGTGGTCCAGAAAGGACTGAAACGGGAAGGAAATGCAATTCTGTTCTTTTCACGGTGGCGTGATACGTGTCGACATCACAAAACGGCGCTGTAGTTGGCAGCCTCCTTACGCTTTCAGCAGAACCCTTGCTTTCTGGCCTCATGCTTCTGTTTACAGCCTGTCTGCTCTGAGAGGAGTGCTGCTGCTGTTTCTAGGGTGGATTTCACCTCAGTGCTGGAAAAGGCCCACATCTTTGCCAGTGCTAAACTCCTTTTTGTTTCTGTTTTTAAAGGCTGAGCGCTCCCTTTTTTTTCAATGAGGTTTTCAGTGCCATATGATGTTCCAGACATTAACTTTCGTTCTCATCAAGGTGATGCAGCCTAAATAACAAGAAGTTGCTGTGTGTAGGAAATACGGATGCAAAACAATGTAAAATAGATGCCTTTGAGTAAATTCTCTGTGTATTTAAATGAGAACCAGGTTACAGTGCTTAGTGAAGTATGTCGCTGTGATGATCTTAGAGCGATGTGAAATGAATATCTTTGTTCTCTGTGCAATGCAGTATGTAGCTTGTGCGATGTAACTGATACAAAGAAACTGCTGTGGCTAATGTTTGTGTGAGAAATGACATTTCTCTTCTGTCCTTTGCCCCTCTTCTAGTGACTTCCTAGTACCGGACTACTTAAACCAGGAACAAGAAGAGACCCTCGGGCAGTATGAGCTAGGGGAGCATGGCTTTGAAAGCAACTCTTCTGTCCAAATGCCTGTCATTTCACAGGTGTCGTCAACTCAGAATTGTGAAAGCACTTTCCCCTTGGGGTCTCTGGGTGGGTTGGCAGAGAAGGAAGAAGATGTGCCAGAGCAGCCAAAGACTAACGCCACTGCTGAGGCAGCCGCAGGTGACCCTCCAAAACCGGAGCTGTCATCTATTACTATTGAATAATTCATGGTTTGGTTTCATTTTTGTTCTTTGGAAAGTGCCTGTGTTTGGTCCTGTACATTTTAATTTAATTTTTTTAAACAAAAGTTGGGGAGATTTTCCCTTTTTACTTTGTAAGCTACGCTTTAAACAGAAAACTGCAACAGATGTTACATTATTTTTCATGACTGAATGATCACTTCTGTGAAAATATTTAAGACTGAATGCACAAAAAGATCTTGTCAGAACATCATGGAAGCTGTGATACACTTCTAAAGAAGAACAACTGATTCAGATCACTTTAACTATTCCTTCTTCCACAGTTAGAGCAGCTCGTTAAGTTTCTCTTGCTTCTGCAGACCCTCTGGTTAAGGGAAAGAAATCGGAGGAAACCTTTGTAAAACGACAAACAAAAGGATGCATTGGAAATCATTATCGAACAGTTTTGACTAGTTTTGAGTGGATGCTTTTAATCTTCTGCATAAAAAAATGATGCTTCCCATCTCTGTGCCTGCTGTTTTTCAAAGCGCTTACTGTAACCCTTTTCTTGGAAATAGTAAGCGTTTTTGAAACTAACAGTCACACACTTTTTAAAAACACACTGTCCCTTTTCATCTCAGATGAATCAGTTTAGACAAACCAAGTGATGTCATGCCAGGTATTCCTACTTCTTATATTCTAGTCCTTTTAGAAACTGCTTGATCAAATAGCCTGTCCAGATTTGCCCATCTAAGGTTAGGCATGGAAATACTACCGTCAGGAAAAGTGTAATGGTGCATAATGAATTGAGGATATATCCACGCAAGCCTGACAAATATCTCATGACTGTACCTTTCTGTAGAAGGAGAACCATGTATGAAAATGAAGGTTTTCCCAAACTGAAATTCTTAAATTGTAGCCAGATTGTTTGCAATTCTGGTCGCTTTCCCCTGTCATATATACTGTATTTTTACTAATCTCCAAAAGCTAGCTAGAGGGAGTTTACAGATGGGAAAAAGTGAGCTCTTTTGTGCATTAGTGCACATTTTTTTCTTTACACATATGCATGTATAGTTTCTGAGATTTTTATTAGTCTGTTTTGGACAAAACAAGCAATTTATTCTCTTTAGAGGCCAACTTTCTAACCCAACAGGGGGTTGTTTACAAAAAGCCGATATAGCAATGATGAATTGGTCCTGCTTCAAAACATTTTTAAATCCTTGCCAACTCGGTTTATTAAAGGCCATTACTCCAGCTACATACACAGCTCAAGTAAGCAATAAATTGTAAGATTTGCAATTTCATTTTTCCATATTTAGAAAAAGCTGCAAATGTAGGGTGTGGGATTTTCAGAGCAGTGAGTCTTGTTTTTTCGAGGCTGTTTGGGCTATAGTCCTGCTTTGAAACCTAAATTAGGAAATACATTAAGAGGTTTGCGATTTTTCTTATTGCTTCTGAAGTTAACTTGGTGTTTGATGCCAAATGCCTATTGCCTACAGATGATATGCTGAGCGAGTAGGTATTACTTGATCTTAGTATTCCAAAGGCATAATATACTCCCTTAGTTTTGAATCTTGGGGTTTTTTTAAATTGTTTTTTTCTGTCCGGATTTGTTTTACACAAACATGAGGAAGAAATGAAACCAATAGAGAAACGTTGCTCCTGAAGAAACAGAAGGCACAAAAGTCGTATTATATTGCAAGATCAATTTGTATTCAGTTAGCTTACGCAGCTCTGATACTCTGTAGGTCTGAGTTGTTTCTACTAATAGCCAGCTTTTGTAAGGAAAAAAGTTTATTGCCCTTTGGAAAGAGCTTAAAGGGTTTCAGTGACTTTAAGAATTTTTCCTCTGCTGTGTTTTAGGTAAAAAACCACACATTTTAGTTAAACAGAGTGAAAACAGTTGGGATTTAAGTCCTTTCCAAGTTACTGGAATGAAGTTTCTCCACCAGATCCAAAGGGTGTTTTAGAAACATGCTGCAAAGAAGTTCTCTGCTGCAATTCAGTCTTGTATGTCTACCTTTGTCAGTCTTCTTAAAAGGGCTTGAAGGAGAAACTCTTTTTTGGGGATGCTGTACTGTGAATTAGTCCAGTGTCTGTCGATGGGCTGAACTTACAGACCAGTTTTCTTCCACTTCTGATTTCTATAACTGAGAAGCCAGCAAGACAAGACAATGCCTTTTGGTGAGTTTTATCCTGAATTATAGGGCTATGACGCTGAACTCAAATACATAATTTTCTTTTTTTCTGATAAGTATTACTCCGCTTTGCAAGTATATGAGAATCCTTTGCGATTCATGTAGTAAAAAGTACTTCACATGGAAACACATTTCCAGACTGTACAGATGTAATAGTCAAAGGTGGTCAGATATAGATGGATATCATCTTCTGTTAGAATCTGATAGTTTTCACCCCTTAGATATTTTGCTAACCAGTTTATCGGTGAGATGTGCAAATAAGAGAATAGATGTATCTGGATATTGGATTTTTAAGAGTTAAAATTTTGTGTCAGAAGGCCAACTGCTTTCTGAATACCAAAGAGGAGGGGAAAAAAAAATTTAAAAAGACTTTGTAGCTCTAATCTGTTCTTCCTTGGAAAGAAATGAGTATCATTAACTGTTCACACCTTGGTACAAGGCGAGTCATGGGTTTCATTGTTCACCGCACTGTGTTACACATTATCTTTTCAACCCTGTAATCTCTGTGCAACTTCTTAATTTACTTCTCACTTTTCAATCGGACTCAACTGCAGGAACGATAGAGTTCTTAGAGGATTTTGTTTGTTTGTTTTAGGGTTGGGTTTACTTGTTAATTTTCCTGTTTGTAATTGTTTGTTGTTAAGACCTCTTTTCTCGGTAGAAGTGAACACAGATTAAATACAAATATCGTTTTATTTCTCCTCCCTAGCTTGTTGTAAGTGTTCAGTTCTTTGCAGTACTGGTGTTTTTCACAGGAGAGATGTGAAAACATAGGACATCTTAAAACAATCTCTGTTGCTAATATGCTTAGATTCCAAATGGAGCGAGATAGATATCTAACTGTGCTAGAAGAAACTTGCCTTAAATTACACATGGGATTAAACCTAAAGCATAAATTTCTTTCAATACATTATCAGAGGGTTCTTTTTTTACTCTTTTTTTTTTCTTTTCCCCCTCCAAAAAAAAAAAAAAAACAACAAACAAAACAAACCCCATTATTTGATATGCATTTATATTTCTGCTTGACAAGGATCACAGAGTCACAGAATAGTTGAGATCGGAAGGGACTCTGGAGGTGATCTGGTTCAAACCCCAGGCTCAAAGCAGAGTCAGCGAGAACAGGTTGCTCAGTCCGATCAGATTTTGAATATCTGCGAAGATGGAGACTCCCCAACTTCTCTGGGAAACCTGTTCCAGTGTTTGACCACCCTCGCCATAAAAAAGGTTTTAATATGGTTAGGTGGGAGTTCTTGTCTTTCAGTTTGTGCCCACTGCAAAAGGTCTGACTCCATCTTCTTTGCCCCCTTCTATCCAGTAGTTTTACGCAGTGATAGGATCCGCCGAGCCTTCTCCAGACAAAATAATCCGATCACCCTCAGCCTGTATGGCAGATGCTCTAGTCTCCTCGTCGTCTTTGTGGCCCTTAGAAGTTGTTTAGAATTTCTTCCAAATAGCTACACATATGACCCATTGCAGCAGTTTCTTTGTCGTTGAGTAGCCTCCGAATTCATTCACAAAGTGATTTATGTCTTGCTTTCGCATATCCTTCTCTCCCATGTGGCACCAATCTTTGCACTCAGTGGAAAATCCTTTCCTCACCCATTTATTTTGCAAGCAGAGTGCCTTCACTACCACAGAACTAGCAAGGTTCTGCCGTACGCCAGGGACCCGGATTCTCGGGGTCTGTGCAGGGTCTTTACTCCTTGCATATCGTGTAGAGCAGTACATCTGATGGGAACGATGGGAAAGGAAAGGATAGGGTTTTTTTCCTGATTTAACATGGTGTTTTGGGAGAGGGGAAAGAATTCAGAAGCTTTCTGTTTCCCCACGAAGAGTGGAAGCAAAAGAAGTGATGTCTTAGCTGTGCGGGAGATTTCACCAAGTTGTAAAGGTTTGGGTTTTTTTATTTTTCCAGGCAGACACATAGCACAACTCCCCTGGAAATCCACGGGGATGCTTACACATTTAGCAAATTAAGCTCCCCGTCAGAACTGCTTGTCGCTGTTCTTACACCACATTGAAAAAAATGTGTGTTCCCGATGATTTGTCTGTCTTACTACAGTTGGAGTTCAGTTGTCGGGCTCGCAGATACTATGGTCAAGTCTCTCATACTGAGAGATTAGTAGACTAGGTTATTGAAAATGGTTCTGGGTTCACGTGTATCTTGAGTCTAAAAGGTGTGAATTTAAACTTTTTAAAAAAGTGATAGCTGCCAATGCAGTAAAATATATTTTATAAGACTATGATCCCTATATGTCCCTTACGGGATAAAATTTTATTGTTTTTAAGCTATGGTTTAAAGTTTTTATATGAGGGCTTCAGTCGCTTCTTGGTTGCTGGCTTTCCCCTCCAGCCCCAAGATGTAAGAGCACTGAGACTATTGCCGGTCTCTCCCCGAGACAAACTATGAAGCATTTTATATGCAAATAGAATGGGAGCTTTGTGCACCCTGCAGGGATGGAGAAAATGCGGATGTAGGAGCACCTGTCGCTCCTACATCCGTTGCAACTTCCACACCATCAGAATATGGAAAATAGCTAATTTTCATTCAGATCGATTAAGTTCAAGTATTGCTTACAAGGTGGAAACCCAGTTTTGGAGGGTTCTCATCTCCAGTTGTGGACATAATAACTTCCATAGCATCTTGATGACAGATAAGAGGGTTCAAGGCCGAACGGTGCCTCAGCCACATCAGAGGTCCCTAGTAAATAGAGTTGGTTCGAAGTATTTGAGGAAATGTACCATAAAAAAAAAAACAAATGTGAATTTTTTTAATGCAACAGTACTTACTGCTCTGGGTTTTTGTTAACTCAACGTGTGCTATCACAGTAATTCAGTGTCCCACAGGTCTTGACTACAAATCTGGTTGCACTAAAAAAAAAAAAAAAAGAAGAAAAAGAAGAAAAAGCCGAATCAGTTTCTGGTGCTGCCAGCCTGTGTGGCAACTGTACCTACAGTCTTCCTGAGGGTTGCTGAAGTCCCCAGAGGAGTGATTTTGTTTAACCATTCGTTTAGCTGATGCATGCTTTTGATATTCTGAACTTACAGCCCTGGCTACACAAAGTTCTTGGACAGCTTCTTTGCCCTGTTCCTGCAGTGCCTTCACTCTAGGTGCTGCCCTATGGTGAAACCCCGAAGAGGGAAAAGAGTAAGCTGGAGGAAAAAAATGTGAATTAAATTATTGTTGGGCTTCTTTGTGCATTTTAGTAACAGTGAAACCCCCTTAACTGTGCCAGTCTTCGATCACCAGCCGTATATCCAGTCGTCATCTCATCCACAGTACAGCTTCTCTTGTTGATGCTGGCCACAGCTAGATTACTTGGCATGTTTATTGACTTAACAGAATTGTTTTTTGGTTTTGGTTTTGTTTTTTAATGTATACGATGTTTAAATACACTTCACATTTTATATAATACTATCTGGCTATTAGTATTTTTCAGGAACCATAGTTCTTGGTGGCTATATATATTTTTGTGACTTTTTTTGTAAACTAAGTGCCGTTTCAACGTTACAATCATTTTTAGAGTTATTGTAATCAATGTGAATATCATGTTTTTTCAAATCTGTTCTGAGCCTGTAGTGTTTGCTTTGTGATCATATGTGTAATGTATATATTCTGTATAGTTACATTGTATTGAAATACTAGCTTGTTTGATATAAGAAAAGTATGTATTGGGTACCTTTTTGCTAGCCTGGTTGTTTAATCTTTAAAAAAAAAGTTCTAAAATACAAAAAAAAAAAAATCTCCAAACTGGTCCCATTATAGGTCAAAATTAAGGGGGGAGAAAAACTAGTTTTGAGTGTCTTTGGATAGAAACATGAAGCTAAGATTTTTCATTAAAATATTAATGTTTTATGGAGTATATCTTTGCTTTGTGTCGTTATTTAACTGTACCAGAGTTTGTCTTACAGTACAAAAGACTAGCTTTGACCTTGTGTAAGAAGGCACAACTCTGTTGCTGGAGCTACATTCTCGTATAACTTTTGCTTATAATTAGGCTCAAAATAGTTGAGTATGAGGAGGACTCACTGTTGCTGAAGCTGTCATTGGGAGGAAGGTAGTTGAAAACAAAATAAGCTTTCATAAATGATTGGAGAAGTTACATGAGTAAAGAGTATTAAGAATAAAGTACACATTTCTGTTCAATTTTCCATTGTATATTACATTTCCTTTTGTTAATGTTCTCTTTTAGGCTGTATTCTGCAAAAGCGGTGGGGCCATCTTTTGAACGGGGTTTTATTGATGGAAAGCCAGCCAAGAATGAGCCTAATCAAATTAGTCAAAGCAGAAGATGTTTAAAAAGGACAGTAGACAGAATCATCGTGATCGCAGCTGTGAGCTTCAAAATAGTCATGAAACAGCCTAGAGTCATGGACTTAAAATACACCTCTGCTGTTTCTGGCAACCCTTGCAATTCGATTAATTTACCTCCTACAGACCCACCTGTCCGACCGAGCCGGAATGCTGGCTGGATCAACACGTAGCTAGGGCACAGGTAGGAAAATGGAAGTCTTGTAACTGCTTGGCTGAAACGATTGTAGCTCTGCCCGGTAGCCTATGTGAATGACAAGCGGGCTGGTGTGATTAATACACTACCGGTCAAATTGTGTTCAGCATCTGACACGGGAGTGAAAACGAAAATGGAAAAGCATTCCATGGTGCGGAGTAAGCAGCCACGGATCAACCTGGGGGGGTGGGGGGCGGTGTTTGAGAGTTTCTAAATTCCGAGTTCTCATTTTCCTGAGGACCTTGCGTAAGGACAGAAGTATTTTATCAAAAGCATAATTGGAAGAGGGAACATGTCTGGTGAAGGCTTTAGAGAGAATGAAGTTTGAGATGTGAAGGCTTTGACTCTGTTGGCCTCCGGTAAAAGCAAGAATTTTGCTTCTTTGAAGACAGACAGACCCAGTTAGGAGTATGCAGTGATGCTTAGCAGACCATTACAAATCTAAAGCCTGTATGACACTATATGAACATACACTATCATAAAGCTAAGGCAAGACTGCTACAATGCATACCTTTGATGGATAGCGAGGTTCAAACGTGGGACTCGAGCGGATTTTTCCAAAGCACAACCGTATGTTTAAGTTTAGTATGAAATATCTTTTAGACGTCCTTAACAATGCACGTGTACGCTATTGAAGTTTTTCTGTGGCTTCCTTGTAGCATTTAAGCGTTTTATTCCTGACAGTAATGAAGTACTGTTTCTTTTGCACAGAGGAGAGCGGCTGAGATGAGATTGAACTCGTAGCTACCGAGAATGTAGTAGAGCAGGGAACAGAGTTCTCCCAGGGTTTACTGCACCATTCCTACGTACGTGATATCCTGGTGAAAATGAAGCTGCTAAGAGAAACCTGGCTTGGATTTTGTATAAAGTGCTTTTCACAAGCTGCTTGTGCATGCCGCATCTCCAGAGTACTGAGCATAACTCTTGTCATCACCATTCTTAGAGCAGAGATCGCTGTGAGACCATGAGCAAGCAGAGCAGGGGTAAGTGTGTACACGTCTGAGCCTTGGTTACAGCTCAGAGACGTGTGGTTTTCAGTCGTTCTGATTTTTTGGCATCTGTTAATGCTTCTTTTTAGAGGAGACATGCGCTCTTGAATGGCAGATTTACACCTAGGGATAGTAGCCCTGATTTTCTTAGTTGCCTTTCACAAATCTAGAAATACGCTACAGACGCCCGGAGTGAAAACCGTGTGTTCCAAAACCACGCGAAAGGCTTGAGTTAATTGCCTGCGATCATGAGTTGCCTTTGTCTCAGTCACAAGGTCTCCAGGTGAAGATCAGAGAGCAACTCGTGGGGCATCTCTTTGCGTATCTCACTTGAACCTTTACCTCCGGTTGTTGAAAGTTGAACTTTTCTAACCAGATTTTGAGGTTCACAAACTCAACGTAAAGAGAGGTGCTTTGCTCAACTGTCTGTTAATTTGTGTGGCTGTGCCGCTATCACTGACTCTAGACACCCCCCCATTTTGAATACAACTGATTGGATTTAGGTGGGAGTATCTTTGAGAATGCATCCGCTGCAGCTGGCTAAACTGCATTCCCAGTCTTCCATATGCCTGCATAAAGCTAGATGCTCAGGCCCTGTGTTTGGTAATATTCCCATCATTTAGAAGGTAACAGTTTTTTCTCACAAAGTACGGCTTGTTCCCCTGTACACGCGCACGCGCAGACACGCACAATCTCTATGTGCTCATTCAGAAGGAATTTTGAACAACGACCGTACAAAAACATCGATTGACCAATTCTTTCCTTGCTGCTTCCCTATGGAAACAGCTGGTATTACTGTCTTTTTCTTGGTTAATTCTCATCGGATGTAACGCGTTAGTAGCTTAAACCTCCAGCTTCGCTCTTC